>NC_088242.1:15547707-15655207 GCF_036934945.1 Oncorhynchus masou masou
TTAGAATGAGTGACTAAACTTAACCTTTAACTGTGAAATTTGACATTGGAGAAATGGAACGAATCAGAGCAGAATAGGAGCAACTTAGAAATGTGATGTTTGGAGAACATGGATGAACGTCAGACTGTGAGAGTTTGTTGGTCATTGCTGGCATAAACAGTGATGCTTTTTCCAAGCACAAGACAGGCTACAGAAATAAACTGACACCTGCATTTGAACCTGAAAGTCATTTATACCTACAGTACATGTACACACTACCTCAATCAGCCCGACTAACCGTTGCCTGTATATAGCCTTGCTACTGTATATAGGCTCGCTACTGTATATAGGCTCGCTACTGTATATAGGCTCGCTACTGTATATAGCCTTGCTACTGTATATAGGCTCGCTACTGTATATAGGCTCGCTACTGTATATAGGCTCGCTACTGTATATAGGCTCGCTACTGTATATAGGCTCGCTACTGTATATAGCCTTGCTACTGTATATAGGCTCGCTACTGTATATAGGCTCGCTACTGTATATAGGCTCGCTACTGTATATAGGCTCGCTACTGTATATAGGCTCGCTACTGTATATAGCCTCGCGACTGTATATAGCCTCGCTACTGTATATAGGCTCGCTACTGTATATAGCCTCTCTACTGTATATAGGCTCGCTACTGTATATAGGCTCGCTACTGTATATAGGCTCGCTACTGTATATAGCCTCGCGACTGTATATAGCCTCGCTACTGTATATAGCCTTGCTGCTGTACAGTGCCTTGCGAAAGTATTCGGCCCCCTTGAACTTTGCGATGAGAATTTCAGTCTCTCGATGTGCAAAACTGATAGAGACATATCCCAAGCGACTTACAGCTGTAATCGCAGCAAAAGGTGGCGCTACAAAGTATTAACTTAAGGGGGCTGAATAATTTTGCACGCCCAATTTTTCAGTATTTGATTTGTTAAAAAAGTTTGAAATATCCAATAAATGTCGTTCCACTTCATGATTGTGTCCCCACTTGTTGTTGATTCTTCACAAAAAAATACAGTTTTATATCTACATGTTTGAAGCCTGAAATGTGGCAAAAGGTCGCAAAGTTCAAGTGGGCCGAATACTTTCGCAAGGCACTGTATATAGCCTTGCTGCTGTATATAGCCTCGCGACTGTATATAGCCTCGCTACTGTATATAGCCTCGCGACTGTATATAGCCTTGCTGCTGTATATAGCCTCGCGACTGTATATAGCCTCGCTACTGTATATAGCCTTGCTGTTGAATATAGCCTCGCTACTGTATATATCCTCGCTGCTGTATATAGCCTTGCTGCTGTATATAGCCTCGCTACTGTATATAGCCTCGCTGCTGTATATAGCCTTGCTGCTGTATATAGCCTCGCTACTGTATATAGCCTTGCTGCTGTATATAGCCTTGTTGCTGTATAAAGCCTCGCTACTGTATATAGCCTTGCTGCTGTATATAGCCTCGCTGCTGTATATAGCCTTGCTGCTGTATATAGCCTCGCTACTGTATATAGCCTCGCTACTGTATATAGCCTTGCTGCTGTATATAGCCTCGCTACTGTATATAGCCTTGCTGCTGTATATAGGCTCGCTACTGTATATAGCCTCGCGACTGTATATAGCCTCGCTGCTGTATATAGCCTCGCTACTGTATATAGCCTCACTACTGTATATAGCCTCTCTATTGTATATAGCCTCTCTACTGTATATAGCCTCGCTACTGTATATAGCCTCTCTACTATATATATCCTCGCTACTGTATATAGCCTCTCTACTGTATATAGCCTCGCTACTGTATATAGCCTCTCTACTGTATATAGCCTCGCTACTGTATATAGCCTCTCTACTGTATATAGCCTCGCTACTGTATATAGCCTCTCTACTGTATATAGCCTCGCTACTGTATATAGCCTCTCTATTGTATATAGCCTCTCTACTGTATATAGCCTCGCTACTGTATGTAGCCTCTCTACTGTATATAGTCTCGCTACTGTATATAGCCTCTCTACTGTATATAGCCTCGCTACTGTATATAGCCTCTCTACTGTATATAGCCTCGCTACTGTATATAGCCTCGCTACTGTATATAGCCTCGCTACTGTATATAGCCTCTCTACTGTATATAGCCTCGCTACTGTATATAGCCTCGCGACTGTATATAGCCTCTCTACTGTATATAGCCTCTCTATTGTATATAGCCTTGCTACTGTATATAGCCTCGCTACTGTATATAGCCTCTGCCTTATTATTATTCGACCATGCTGGTCATTTATGAACATTTGATTTGCCATTGTTCTGTTATAATCTCTACCCGGCACAGCCAGAAGAGGACTTTGGTTCCTCTCTAGGTTTCTATTGTATATAGCCTCTCTACTGTATATAGCCTCGCTACTGTATATAGCCTCTCTACTGTATATAGCCTCGCTACTGTATATAGCCTCTCTACTGTATATAGCCTCGCTACTGTTTATAGCCTCGCTACTGTATATAGCCCCGATCCATATATAGCCTCGCTGTCACGTTCTGACCATAGTTCTTTTGTGTTTTCTTTGTTTTAGTGTTTGTCAGGATGTGAGCTGAGTGGGCATTCTATGTTGTATGTCTAGTTTGTCTATTTCTATTTTTGGCCTGATATGGTTCTCAATCAGAGGCAGGTGTTAGTCATTGTCTCTGATTGGGAACCATATTTAGGTAGCCTGTTTTGTGTTGGGTTTTGTGAGTGGTTGTCTTCTGTCTTTGTGTCTATGCACAAGATAGTACTGTTTTTTTTGTTTTTCCCCCACATTTGTTGTTTTGTATTTTGTAGTGTTCATGTTTATTGTCCTTATTAAACATGTTGAACACTAACCACTCTGCATTTTGGTCCTCTCCTTCAATGGAAGAAAACCGTTACACTCGCTACTGTTATTTTTTTAACAGTTGTTTTTCTTTACTTATCTATTGTTCACCTAATACTTTTTTTTTACTTAGAAATTGCACTGTTGGTTAGAGACTGTAAGTAAGAATTTCACTGTTTGGTCTACACCTGTTCTATTCGGCGCACGTTACAAATAAACTTTGATTTGATGTTCACAGCCAATATCAACTAGGGATATATCATGCCACTTCTCTGGAGTCATATGACCTACTAGTAGTAGATGTCCTGATGGACAGCATGTTCTGTCTGCATCGCCCTGCCTGCTGAATGCTTCCTGCCGAGTAGCCCTGTTCTTCCTCACAAATATCGTAATAAATTTGCCAGAATACAGTGCCTTTGAAAAGTATTCAGGCCCCTTGACTTTTTCAACATTTTGTTATGTTACAGCCTTTTTTTAAATTTATGAAATTGTCCTCAGCAATCTACACAAAATACTCCATAATGACAAAAAGCGGAAACAGGTTTTTAAACGTATTCAAAATAAAAAACAGAAATACCTTGTTTACATAAGTATCCAGACCCTTTGCTATGAGACTCAATATTGAGCTCATCCTGTTTCAATAGATCATCCTTGAGATGTTTCTACAACTTGTTTGCAGTCCACCTGTGGTAAATTCAATTGATTGTACATAATTTGGAAAGGCACACACCTGTCTATATAAGGTCCCACAGTTGACAGTGCATGTCAGAGCAAAAATCAAACCATGAGGTCGAAGGAATTGTCTGTAGATCTCCGAGACAGGATTGTGTCGAAGCACAGATTTCTGGAAAAATTTTGGCAGCATTGAAGGTCCCCAAGGATACAGTGGCCTCCATCCTTCTTAAATGGAGGAAGTTTGGAACCAGCAAGACTCTTCCAAGAGCTGGTCGCCGGCCAAACAGAGCAATCGTGGGAGAAGAACCTTGGTCAGGTAGGTGACCAAGAACCTTATGGTCACTCTGATAGAGCTGTAGAGTTCCTCTGTGGAGATGGGAGAACCTTCAAAAAAGATAACCATCTCTGAAACAGTCCACCAATCTGGCCTTTATGGTGGAGTGGCCAGATGGAAGCCATTCCTCAGTAAAAAGCACATGACAGCCCACTTGGTGTTTGCCAAAAGGCACATAAAGGACTCAGACTATGAGAAACAAGATTCTTCTGGTCGGATGAAACCCAGATTGTACTCTTTGGACTGAATGCCAAGTGTCACGCCTGGAGGAAACCTGGCAGCATCCCTACGGTGAAGAATGGTGGGGGAAGCATCATCATGTGGGGATGTTTTTCAGCGTTAGGGACTGGGAGACTAGTCAGGATCGAGGGAAAGATGTTGAAGCAAGGTAAAGAGAGATTCTTGATGAAAACCTGCTCCAGAGTGCTCAGGACCACAGACTGGGCGAAGGTTCACCTTCCAATAGGACAGCAACCCTAATCACACAGCCAAGACAGGTGGCTTCGGGACAAGTCTCTGAATGTTCTTGAGTGGCCTAGCCAGAGCCCAGACTTGAACCCTATTGAATATCTCTGGAGCGACTTGAAAATACTGTGAAGCAACACTCCCCATCCAACCTGACAGAGCTTGAGAGGATCTACAGAGAAGAATTGGAAAAACTCCCCAAATACAGGTGTGCCAAGCTTGTAGCGTCATACCCAAGAGGCCTTGATGCTGCAATCGCTGTCAAAAGTGCTTCAACAAAGTACTGAGTAAAGGGTCTGAATACCTATGTAAATGTGATATTTTTACATTTTTAATTAGCAAACATTTCTAAAAACCCATTTTCTTTAGCTTTGTCATTATGGGGTATTGTGTGTTGATTGATGAGGGGGAAAAAAACTAGAATAAGGCTGTAAGGTAACAAAATGTGGAAAAAGACAAGGTGTCTGAATACTTTCCGAATGCACTGTATGTTACATCTTCATCCCATTATATTGATGGCAGTGCGATGTTACTGCGTATCTTTAGACATATAGCCAGTAGACACCCATAATAGGCATATCTGAAATATAACAATGATCAATAAAATCGCAGGGTAGGCTAAAATGAGTCACTAGTATATTGTTTACCTGTATGTTATATGGATGACAAACATAGGCCTACTCTGTTATTGTCAGGAAAAAAGTGAAGGAAATTAATCAAGTTCTTTCTGGTCACTAATCTGGAAATGCGCACCCACCAATGCTGATGACTGATCACTGGTCAACAACAACATTTTTGGTTTTGAAGCATAGATGAGAATTTAACAACGACTTGCTTACAGTGGGTTCAGAACAACAACTACAAAACATGTATATAAAAAGGGATGCTGGAAGGCCAGCCTGGAAGAACAGACTGGGAGGACAGACTGGGAGGACAGACTGGGAGGACAGGCTGGGAGAACAGACTGGGAGGACAGACTGGGAGGACAGACTGGGAGGACAGGCTGGGAGAACAGACTGGGAGGACAGACTGGAAGAACAGCCTGGAAGAAGAGACTGGGAGGACAGACTGGGAGAACAGACTGGGAGAACAGACTGGGAGGACAGACTGGGAGAACAGACTGGGAGAACAGACTGGGAGGACAGACTGGAAAGACAGACTGGGAGGACAGACAGGGAGGACAGATTGGGAGGACAGACTGGAAGAACAGACTGGGAGGACAGACTGGAAGAACAGACTGGAAGGACAGACTGTAAGAACAGACTGTAAGAACAGACTGGGAAGACAGACTGGAAGAAAAGACTGGAAGGACAGACTGGAAGATCAGACTGGGAGGACAGACTGGAAGAACAGACTGGGAGGACAGACTGGAAGAACATACTGGAAGAACAGACTGGAAGGACAGACTGGGAGAACAGACTGGGAGAACAGACTGGAAGAACAGACTGGGAGGACAGACTGGAAGAACAGACTGGAAGAACAGACTGGGAGGACAGACTGGAAGAACAGACTGGGAGGACAGACTAGGAGGACAGACTGGAAGAACAGACTGGGAGGACAGACTGGAAGAACAGACTGGAAGAACAAACTGGAAGGACCGACTAGGAGGACAGCCCAGTAGAACAGACTGGGAGGACAGCCTGGGAGGACAGACTGGGAGAACAGACTGGGAGGACAGACTGGAAGAAAAGACTGGGAGGACAGACTGGAAAAACAGACAGGCAGGACAGACTGGGAGGACAGACTGGAAGAACAGACTGGGAGGACAGACTTGGAGAACAGCCTGGAAGAAGAGACTGTGAGGACAGACTGGGAGAACAGCCTGGAAGAACAGACTGGGAGAACAGGTTAGAAGAACAGATTGGAAGAACAAACTGGAAGAACTGACTGGGAGGACAGACTGGGAGGACAGACTGGAAGAACAGACTGGAAGAACAGACAGGGAGGACAGACTGGAAGAAGAGACTGGAAGAACAGACTGGGAGGAAAGACTGTAAGGACAGACTGGACGAACAGACTGGGAGGACAGATTGGAAGAACAGACTGGGAGGACAGATTGGAAGAACAGACAGGAAGAATAGACTGGGAGGACAGACTTGAAGAACAGACTGGGAGGACAGACTGGAAGAACACACTGGGAGGACAGACTTGGAGGACAGACTGGGAGGACAGACTGGAAGAACAGACTGGTAGAACAGACAGGGAGGACAGACTGGGAGGACAGACTGGGAGGACAGACTGGGAAGACAGACTGGAAGAACATACTGGAAAAACAGACAGGGAGGACAGACTGGGAGGACAGACTGGGAGGACAGACTGGTAGAACAGACTGGAAGAACAGACTGGGAGGACAGACTGGAACGACAGACTGGAACGACAGACTTGAAGGACAGACTGGGAAGACAGACTGGAAGAACAGACTGGGGGGACAGACTGGAAGGACAACCTGGAAGAACAGACTGGGAGGGAA
The DNA here is from genome assembly GCF_036934945.1 of Oncorhynchus masou masou. Lineage (NCBI taxonomy): Eukaryota > Metazoa > Chordata > Actinopteri > Salmoniformes > Salmonidae > Oncorhynchus > Oncorhynchus masou. Next base: position 15,554,493 of record NC_088242.1, read on the forward strand.
GACTGGAAGGGCAGACTGGGAAGAACAGACTGGGAATACAGACTGGGAAGACAGACTGTGAGGGAAGACTGGAAGGGCAGACTGGAAGAACAGACTGGGAGGACAGACTGGAAGTGCAGACTGGAAGAACAGACTGTAAGGACAGACTGTAAGAACAGACTGGAAGGACAGACTGGAAGAACAGACTAGGGAGACAAACTGGGAGGACAGACACGGAGGATAGACTGGACGAACAGACTGGACGAACAGACTGGGAGGACAGACTGGAAGAACAGACTGGGAGGACAGACTTGGAGAACAGCCTGGAAGAAGAGACTGGGAGGACCTACTGGGAGAACAGCCTGGAAGTACAGACTGGAAGAACAGACTGGGAGGACAGACTGGAAGAACAGACAGGAAGAACAAACTGGATGAACTGACTGGGAGGACAGCCCGGAAGAACAGACTGGGAGGACAGACTGTAAGAACAGACTGTAAGAACAGACTGGGAAGACAGACTGGAAGGTAGACTGGAAGAACAGACTGTGAGGACAGACTGGAAGAACATACTGGAAGGACAGGCTGGACGAACAGACTGGGAGGACAGACTGTAAGAACAGACTGGGAGGACAGACTGGAAGAACAGACTGGAAGAACATACTGGAAGAACAGACTGGGAGGAAAGATTGGAAGGACAGACTGGACGAACAGACTGGGAGGACAGACTGGAAGAACAGACTGGGAGGACAGATTGGAAGAACAGACTGGAAGAACAGCCTGGGAGGACAGACTGGGAGGACAGACTGGAAGAACAGACTGGGAGGACAGACTTGGAGGACAGACTGGGAGGACAGACTGGAAGAACAGACTGGTAGAACAGACAGGGAGGAAAGACTGGGAGGACAGACTGGAAGAACAGACTGGGAGGACAGACTGTGAAGACAGACTGGAAGAACATACTGGAAAAACAGACAGGGAGGACAGACTGGGAGGACAGACTGGAAGAACAGACTGGGAGGACAGACTGGAATAACAGACTGGGAGGACAGACTGGAAGAACAGATTGGAAGGACAGCCTGGAGGGACAGATTGGAAGAACAGCCTGGAGTGACAGATTGGAAGAACAGCCTGGAGGGACAGACTGGAAGGACAGACTGGAAGAACAGACTGGGAAGCCAGACTGGGAGGAAAGACTGGAAGGGCAGATTGGAAGAACAGACTGGAAGGACAAACTGGAATGACAGACTGGAACGACAGACTTGAAGGACAGACTGGGAGGGAACACTGGAATGGCAGACTGCGAGGACAGACTGGAAGAACAGACTGGAAGGACAGACTGGAACAACAGACTTGAAGAACAGACTGTGAGGGAAGACTGGAAGGGCAGACTGGAAGAACAGACTGGAAGAACAGACTGGGAGAACAGACTGGAAGTGCAGACTGGAAGAACAGACTGGAAGGACAGACTGGAAGAACAGACTGGAAGGACAGACTGGAAGAACAGACTGGGGAGACAAACTGGGAGGACAGACACGGAGGATAGACTGGAAGAACAGACTGGTAGAACAGACAGGGAGGACAGACTGGGAGGACAGACTGGGAGGACAGACTGGAAGAACAGACTGGGAGGACAGACTGGGGAGACAGACTGGAAGAACATACTGGAAAAACAGACAGGGAGGACAGACTGGGAGGACAGACTGGAATAACAGACTGGGAGGACAGACTGGAAGAACAGATTGGAAGAACAGCCTGGAGTGACAGATTGGAAGAACATCCTGGAGGGACAGACTGGAAGGACAGACTGGAAGAACAGACTGGGAAGTCAGACTGGGAGGGAAGACTGGAAGGGCAGACTGGAAGAACAGACTGGAAGGAGAAACTGGAATGACAGACTGGAACGACAGACTGGAACGACAGAATTGAAGAACAGACTGGGAGGGAACACTGGCATGGCAGACTGGGAGGACAGACTGGAAGAACAGACTGGAAGAACAGACTGGGAGGACAGACTGGGAGGCGAGATTTGGAGGAAAGACTGGAAGAACAGACAGGGAGGAGAGACTGGGAGGACAGACTGGAAGAACAGACTGGGAGGACAGACTGGAAGAACAGACTGGGGGGACAGACTGGAAGAACAGATTGGAAGAACAGACTGGGAGGGAAGACTGGAAGGGCAGACTGGAAGGACAGACTGGGAGGGAAGACTGGAAGGGCAGACTGGGAAGAACAGACTGGGAATACAGACTGGGAAGACAGACTGTGAGGGAAGACTGGAAGGGCAGACTGGAAGAACAGACTGGAAGAACAGACTGGGAGGACAGACTGGAAGTGCAGACTGGAAGAACAGACTGTAAGGACAGACTGTAAGAACAGACTGGAAGGACAGACTGGAAGAACAGACTGGGGAGACAAACTGGGAGGACAGACACGGAGGATAGACTGGACGAACAGACTGGACGAACAGACTGGGAGGACAGACTGGAAGAACAGACTGGGAGGACAGACTGGAAGAACAGACTGGGAGGACAGACTGGAAGAACAGACTGGGAGGACAGACAGGAAGAACAGACTGGGAGGACAGACTGGAAGAACAGACTTGGAGGACAGACTGGAAGAACATACTGGGAGGACAGACTGGAAGAACAGACTGGAAAAACAGACTGGAAGAACAGACTGGGAGGACAGACAGGAAGAACAGATTGGGAGGACAGACTGGAAGAACAGACTGGGAGGACAGACTGGAAGAACAGACTGGGAGGACAGACTGGAAGAACAAACTGGGAGGACAGACTGGAAGAACAGACTTGGAGGACAGACTGGGAGGACAGACTGGAAGAACAGACTGGAAGGACAGACTGGGAGGACAGACTGGAAGAACAGACTGGGAAGACTGGCTGGAAGAAAAGAAAGGGAGGACAGACTTGAAGAACAGACTGGAAGAACAAACTGAAAGAACAGACTGGGAGGACAGCCCAGAAGAACAGACTGGGAGGACAGACTGGGAGGACAGACTGGAAGAACAGACTGGGAGGACAGACTGGGAGGACAGACTGGAAGAACAGACTGGGAGGACAGACTGGAAGAACAGACAGGGAGGACAAACTGGAAGAACAGACTGGGAGGACAGACTGGGAGGACAGACTGGAAGAACAGACTGGGAGGACAGACTGGAAGAACAGACAGGGAGGACAAACTGGAAGAACAGACTGGGAGGACAGACTGGAAGAACAGACTGGGAGGACAGACTGGAAGAACAGATTGGAAGAACAGCCTGGAGGGACAGATTGGAAGAACAGCCTGGAGGGACAGACTGGAAGGACAGACTGGAAGAACAGACTGGGAAGACAGACTGGGAGGAGAGACTGGGAGGAAAGACTGGGAGGACAGACTGGAAGAACAGACTGGAAGAACAGACTGGAAGAACAGAGAGGGGGGACAGACTGGGAGGACAGACTGGAAGAACAGACTGGGAGGACAGACTGGAATAACAGATTGGAAGAACAGCCTGGAGTGACAGATTGGAAGAACATCCTGGAGGGACAGACTGGAAGGACAGACTGGAAGAACAGACTGGGAAGTCAGACTGGGAGGGAAGACTGGAAGGGCAGACTGGAAGAACAGACTGGAAGGAGAAACTGGAATGACAGACTGGAACGACAGACTGGAACGACAGAATTGAAGAACAGACTGGGAGGGAACACTGGCATGGCAGACTGGGAGGACAGACTGGAAGAACAGACTGGAAGAACAGACTGGGAGGACAGACTGGGAGGCGAGATTTGGAGGAAAGACTGGAAGAACAGACAGGGAGGAGAGACTGTGAGGACAGACTGGAAGAACAGACTGGGAGGACAGACTGGAAGAACAGACTGGGGGGACAGACTGGAAGAACAGATTGGAAGAACAGACTGGGAGGGAAGACTGGAAGGGCAGACTGGAAGGACAGACTGGGAGGGAAGACTGGAAGGGCAGACTGGGAAGAACAGACTGGGAATACAGACTGGGAAGACAGACTGTGAGGGAAGACTGGAAGGGCAGACTGGAAGAACAGACTGGAAGAACAGACTGGGAGGACAGACTGGAAGTGCAGACTGGAAGAACAGACTGTAAGGACAGACTGTAAGAACAGACTGGAAGGACAGACTGGAAGAACAGACTGGGGAGACAAACTGGGAGGACAGACACGGAGGATAGACTGGACGAACAGACTGGACGAACAGACTGGGAGGACAGACTGGAAGAACAGACTGGGAGGACAGACTGGAAGAACAGACTGGGAGGACAGACTGGAAGAACAGACTGGGAGGACAGACAGGAAGAACAGACTGGGAGGACAGACTGGAAGAACAGACTTGGAGGACAGACTGGAAGAACATACTGGGAGGACAGACTGGAAGAACAGACTGGAAAAACAGACTGGAAGAACAGACTGGGAGGACAGACAGGAAGAACAGATTGGGAGGACAGACTGGAAGAACAGACTGGGAGGACAGACTGGAAGAACAGACTGGGAGGACAGACTGGAAGAACAAACTGGGAGGACAGACTGGAAGAACAGACTTGGAGGACAGACTGGGAGGACAGACTGGAAGAACAGACTGGAAGGACAGACTGGGAGGACAGACTGGAAGAACAGACTGGGAAGACTGGCTGGAAGAAAAGAAAGGGAGGACAGACTTGAAGAACAGACTGGAAGAACAAACTGAAAGAACAGACTGGGAGGACAGCCCAGAAGAACAGACTGGGAGGACAGACTGGGAGGACAGACTGGAAGAACAGACTGGGAGGACAGACTGGGAGGACAGACTGGAAGAACAGACTGGGAGGACAGACTGGAAGAACAGACAGGGAGGACAAACTGGAAGAACAGACTGGGAGGACAGACTGGGAGGACAGACTGGAAGAACAGACTGGGAGGACAGACTGGAAGAACAGACAGGGAGGACAAACTGGAAGAACAGACTGGGAGGACAGACTGGAAGAACAGACTGGGAGGACAGACTGGAAGAACAGATTGGAAGAACAGCCTGGAGGGACAGATTGGAAGAACAGCCTGGAGGGACAGACTGGAAGGACAGACTGGAAGAACAGACTGGGAAGACAGACTGGGAGGAGAGACTGGGAGGAAAGACTGGGAGGACAGACTGGAAGAACAGACTGGAAGAACAGACTGGAAGAACAGAGAGGGGGGACAGACTGGGAGGACAGACTGGAAGAACAGACTGGGAGGACAGACTGGAAGAACAGACTGGGAGGACAGACTGGAAGAACAGACTGGGAGGACAGATTGGAAGAACAGACTGGAAGAACAGACTGGGAGGACAGACTTGAAGAACAGACTGGGAGGACAGACCGGATGAACAGCCTGGAAGGACAGACTGGAAGAACAGACTGGGAGGACAGACAGGAAGAACAGACTGGGAGGACAGACTGGAAGAACAGACTGGGAGGACAGACTGGAAGAACAGACTGGGAGGACAGATTGGAAGAACAGACTGGAAGAACAGACTGGGAGGACAGACTTGAAGAACAGACTGGGAGGACAGACCGGATGAACAGCCTGGAAGGACAGACTGGAAGAACAGACTGGGAGGGCAGACTTGAAGAACAGACTGGGAGGACAGACTGGAAGAACAGACTGGGAGGACAGACTGGAAGAACAGACTGGGAGGACAAACTGGAAGAACAGACTGGGAGGACAGACTGGAAGAACAGACTGGGAGGACAGACTGGGAGGACAGACTGGAAGAACAGACTGGAAGGACAGACTGGAAGAACAGACTGGGAGGACAGACAGGAAGAACAGACTGGGAGGACAGACTGGGAGGACAGACTGGGAGGACAGACTGGGAGGACAGACTTGAAGAACAGACTGGGAGGACAGACTGTAAGAACAGACTGTAAGAAAAAACTGGATGAACCGACTGGGAGGACAGACCGGAAGAACAGACTGGGAGGACAGACTGGAAGAACAGACTGGGAGGACAGACTGGAAGAACAGACTGGGAGGACAGATTGGAAGAACAGACTGGAAGAACAGACTGGGAGGACAGACTTGAAGAACAGACTGGGAGGACAGACCGGATGAACAGCCTGGAAGGACAGACTGGAAGAACAGACTGGGAGGGCAGACTTGAAGAACAGACTGGGAGGAAAGACTGGAAGAACAGACTGGGAGGACAGACTGGAAGAACAGACTGGGAGGACAGACTGGAAGAACAGACTGGGAGGACAGACTGGGAGGACAGACTGGAAGAACAGACTGGGAGGACAGACTGGAAGAACAGACTGGGAGGACAGACTGGGAGGACAGACTGGAAGAACAGACTGGAAGGACAGACTGGAAGAACAGACTGGGAGGACAGACAGGAAGAACAGACTGGGAGGACAGACTGGGAGGACAGACTGGGAGGACAGACTGGGAGGACAGACTTGAAGAACAGACTGGGAGGACAGACTGTAAGAACAGACTGTAAGAAAAAACTGGATGAACCGACTGGGAGGACAGACCGGAAGAACAGACTGGGAGGACAGACTGGAAGAACAGACTGGGAGGACAGACTGGAAGAACAGACTGGGAGGACAGATTGGAAGAACAGACTGGAAGAACAGACTGGGAGGACAGACTTGAAGAACAGACTGGGAGGACAGACCGGATGAACAGCCTGGAAGGACAGACTGGAAGAACAGACTGGGAGGGCAGACTTGAAGAACAGACTGGGAGGACAGACTGGAAGAACAGACTGGGAGGACAGACTGGAAGAACAGACTGGGAGGACAGACTGGGAGGACAGACTGGAAGAACAGACTGGGAGGACAGACTGGGAGGACAGACTGGAAGAACAGACTGGAAGGACAGACTGGAAGAACAGACTGGGAGGACAGACAGGAAGAACAGACTGGGAGGACAGACTGGGAGGACAGACTGGGAGGACAGACTGGGAGGACAGACTTGAAGAACAGACTGGGAGGACAGACTGTAAGAAGAGACTGTAAGAAAAAACTGGATGAACCGACTGGGAGGACAGACCGGAAGAACAGACTGGGAGGACAGCCCGGAAGAACAGGCTGGGAGGAGAGCCTGGGAGAACAGCCTGGGAGGACAGACTGGAAGAACAGACTGGAAGGACAGACCTTAAGAACAGACTGGGAGGACAGACTGGAAGAACAGACTGGAAGAACAGACTGGGAGGACAGACTGGAAGAACAGACTGGAAGAACAGACTGGAAGAACAGACTGGGAGGACAGACTGGGAGGACAGACTGGAAGAACAGACTGGAAGAACAGACTGGAAGAACAGACTGGGAGGACAGACTGGAAGAAAAGATAGGGAGGACAGGCTGGAAGAACAGACTGGGAGGACAGACTGTAAGAACAGACTGGAAGAACAAACTGGAAGAACCGACTGGAAGGACAGCCCAGTAGAACAGACTGGGAGGACCGCCTGGGATAACAGACTGGGAGGACAGACTGGAAGAACAGACTGGGAGGACAGACTGGAAGAAAAGACTGGGAGGACAGATATTAAGAACAGACTTGAAGAACAGACTGGGAGGACAGACTTGAAGAACAGACTGTGAGGACAGACTGGAAGAACAGCTTGGGAAGACAGACTCGGACAACAGACTCGGAGGACAGACTGGAAGAACAGACTGGGAGGACAGACTGGAAGAACAGACTGGAAGAACAGACTGGAAGTACAGACTGGGAGGACAGACTGGGAGGACAGACTGGAAGAACAGACTGGAAGGACAGACTGGAAGAACAGACTGGGAGGAAAGACAGGAAGAACAGACTGGAAGAACAGCCTGGAGGGACAGATTGGAAGAACAGCCTGGAGGGACAGACTGGAAGGACAGACTGGAAGAACAGACTGGGAAGACAGACTGGGAGGAGAGACTGGGAGGAAAGACTGGGAGGACAGACTGGAAGAACAGACTGGAAGAACAGACTGGAAGAACAGAGAGGGGGGACAGACTGGGAGGACAGACTGGAAGAACAGACTGGGAGGACAGACTGGAATAACAGATTGGAAGAACAGCCTGGAGTGACAGATTGGAAGAACATCCTGGAGGGACAGACTGGAAGGACAGACTGGAAGAACAGACTGGGAAGTCAGACTGGGAGGGAAGACTGGAAGGGCAGACTGGAAGAACAGACTGGAAGGAGAAACTGGAATGACAGACTGGAACGACAGACTGGAACGACAGAATTGAAGAACAGACTGGGAGGGAACACTGGCATGGCAGACTGGGAGGACAGACTGGAAGAACAGACTGGAAGAACAGACTGGGAGGACAGACTGGGAGGCGAGATTTGGAGGAAAGACTGGAAGAACAGACAGGGAGGAGAGACTGGGAGGACACACTGGAAGAACAGACTGGGAGGACAGACTGGAAGAACAGACTGGGGGGACAGACTGGAAGAACAGATTGGAAGAACAGACTGGGAGGGAAGACTGGAAGGGCAGACTGGAAGGACAGACTGGGAGGGAAGACTGGAAGGGCAGACTGGGAAGAACAGACTGGGAATACAGACTGGGAAGACAGACTGTGAGGGAAGACTGGAAGGGCAGACTGGAAGAACAGACTGGAAGAACAGACTGGGAGGACAGACTGGAAGTGCAGACTGGAAGAACAGACTGTAAGGACAGACTGTAAGAACAGACTGGAAGGACAGACTGGAAGAACAGACTGGGGAGACAAACTGGGAGGACAGACACGGAGGATAGACTGGACGAACAGACTGGGAGGACAGACTGGAAGAACAGACTGGGAGGACAGACTGGAAGAACAGACTGGGAGGACAGACTGGAATAACAGACTGGGAGGACAGACAGGAAGAACAGACTGGGAGGACAGACTGGAAGAACAGACTTGGAGGACAGACTGGAAGAACATACTGGGAGGACAGACTGGAAGAACAGACTGGAAAAACAGACTGGAAGAACAGACTGGGAGGACAGACAGGAAGAACAGATTGGGAGGACAGACTGGAAGAACAGACTGGGAGGACAGACTGGAAGAACAGACTGGGAGGACAGACTGGAAGAACAAACTGGGAGGACAGACTGGAAGAACAGACTTGGAGGACAGACTGGGAGGACAGACTGGAAGAACAGACTGGAAGGACAGACTGGGAGGACAGACTGGAAGAACAGACTGGGAAGACTGGCTGGAAGAAAAGAAAGGGAGGACAGACTTGAAGAACAGACTGGAAGAACAAACTGGAAGAACAGACTGGGAGGACAGCCCAGAAGAACAGACTGGGAGGACAGACTGGGAGGACAGACTGGAAGAACAGACTGGGAGGACAGACTGGGAGGACAGACTGGAAGAACAGACTGGGAGGACAGACTGGAAGAACAGACAGGGAGGACAAACTGGAAGAACAGACTGGGAGGACAGACTGGGAGGACAGACTGGAAGAACAGACTGGGAGGACAGACTGGAAGAACAGACAGGGAGGACAAACTGGAAGAACAGACTGGGAGGACAGACTGGAAGAACAGACTGGGAGGACAGACTGGAAGAACAGATTGGAAGAACAGCCTGGAGGGACAGATTGGAAGAACAGCCTGGAGGGACAGACTGGAAGGACAGACTGGAAGAACAGACTGGGAAGACAGACTGGGAGGAGAGACTGGGAGGAAAGACTGGGAGGACAGACTGGAAGAACAGACTGGAAGAACAGACTGGAAGAACAGAGAGGGGGGACAGACTGGGAGGACAGACTGGAAGAACAGACTGGGAGGACAGACTGGAAGAACAGACTGGGAGGACAGACTGGAAGAACAGACTGGGAGGACAGATTGGAAGAACAGACTGGAAGAACAGACTGGGAGGACAGACTTGAAGAACAGACTGGGAGGACAGACCGGATGAACAGCCTGGAAGGACAGACTGGAAGAACAGACTGGGAGGACAGACAGGAAGAACAGACTGGGAGGACAGACTGGAAGAACAGACTGGGAGGACAGACTGGAAGAACAGACTGGGAGGACAGATTGGAAGAACAGACTGGAAGAACAGACTGGGAGGACAGACTTGAAGAACAGACTGGGAGGACAGACCGGATGAACAGCCTGGAAGGACAGACTGGAAGAACAGACTGGGAGGGCAGACTTGAAGAACAGACTGGGAGGACAGACTGGAAGAACAGACTGGGAGGACAGACTGGAAGAACAGACTGGGAGGACAAACTGGAAGAACAGACTGGGAGGACAGACTGGAAGAACAGACTGGGAGGACAGACTGGGAGGACAGACTGGAAGAACAGACTGGAAGGACAGACTGGAAGAACAGACTGGGAGGACAGACAGGAAGAACAGACTGGGAGGACAGACTGGGAGGACAGACTTGAAGAACAGACTGGGAGGACAGACTGTAAGAACAGACTGTAAGAAAAAACTGGATGAACCGACTGGGAGGACAGACCGGAAGAACAGACTGGGAGGACAGACTGGAAGAACAGACTGGGAGGACAGACTGGAAGAACAGACTGGGAGGACAGATTGGAAGAACAGACTGGAAGAACAGACTGGGAGGACAGACTTGAAGAACAGACTGGGAGGACAGACCGGATGAACAGACTGGGAGGACAGACTGGAAGAACAGACTGGGAGGACAGACTGGAAGAACAGACTGGGAGGACAGATTGGAAGAACAGACTGGAAGAACAGACTGGGAGGACAGACTTGAAGAACAGACTGGGAGGACAGACCGGATGAACAGCCTGGAAGGACAGACTGGAAGAACAGACTGGGAGGGCAGACTTGAAGAACAGACTGGGAGGACAGACTGGAAGAACAGACTGGGAGGACAGACTGGAAGAACAGACTGGGAGGACAGACTGGAAGAACAGACTGGGAGGACAGACTGGGAGGACAGACTGGAAGAACAGACTGGGAGGACAGACTGGGAGGACAGACTGGAAGAACAGACTGGAAGGACAGACTGGAAGAACAGACTGGGAGGACAGACAGGAAGAACAGACTGGGAGGACAGACTGGGAGGACAGACTGGGAGGACAGACTGGGAGGACAGACTTGAAGAACAGACTGGGAGGACAGACTGTAAGAACAGACTGTAAGAAAAAACTGGATGAACCGACTGGGAGGACAGACCGGAAGAACAGACTGGGAGGACAGCCCGGAAGAACAGGCTGGGAGGAGAGCCTGGGAGAACAGCCTGGGAGGACAGACTGGAAGAACAGACTGGAAGGACAGACCTTAAGAACAGACTGGGAGGACAGACTGGAAGAACAGACTGGAAGAACAGACTGGGAGGACAGACTGGAAGAACAGACTGGGAGGAAAGACTGGGAGGACAGACTGGAAGAACAGACTGGAAGAACAGACTGGAAGAACAGACTGGGAGGACAGACTGGAAGAAAAGATAGGGAGGACAGGCTGGAAGAACAGACTGGGAGGACAGACTGTAAGAACAGACTGGAAGAACAAACTGGAAGAACCGACTGGAAGGACAGCCCAGTAGAACAGACTGGGAGGACCGCCTGGGATAACAGACTGGGAGGACAGACTGGAAGAACAGACTGGGAGGACAGACTGGAAGAAAAGACTGGGAGGACAGATATTAAGAACAGACTTGAAGAACAGACTGGGAGGACAGACTTGAAGAACAGACTGTGAGGACAGACTGGAAGAACAGCTTGGGAAGACAGACTCGGACAACAGACTCGGAGGACAGACTGGAAGAACAGACTGGGAGGACAGACTGGAAGAACAGACTGGAAGAACAGACTGGAAGTACAGACTGGGAGGACAGACTGGGAGGACAGACTGGAAGAACAGACTGGAAGGACAGACTGGAAGAACAGACTGGGAGGAAAGACAGGAAGAACAGACTGGGAGGACAGACTGGAAGAACAGACTGGGAGGACAGCCCGGAAGAACAGACTGGAAGAACAGACTGGAAGAACAGACTGTGAGGACAGACCGGAAGAACAGACTGGAAGAACAGACTGGGAGGACAGACTGGAAGAACACACTGGGCGGAAAGACTGGGAGGACTGACTGGAAGAACAGACTGGGAGGAGATACTGGGAGGATAGACTGGAAAAACAGACTGGAAGAACAGACTGGAAAAACAGACTGGGTTTACAGACTGGAAGAACAGACTGGGAAAACAGACTGGGAGGACAGACTGGGAGGACAGACTGGAAGAACAGACTGGGAGGACAGACTGGAAGAACAGACTGGGAGGACAGACTGGGAGAACAGCCTGGAAGAACAGACTGGAAGAACAAACTGGAAGAACCGACTGGGAGGACAGCCCGGAAGAACAGACTGGAAGAACAGACAGGGAGGACAGACTGGAAGAACAGACTGGGAGGACTGCCCGGAAGAACTGACTGGGAGGACAGCCTGGGAGAACAGACTGGGAGGTCAGACTGGAAGAACAGACTGGGAAGACTGGCTGGAAGAAAAGAAAGGGAGGACAGACTTGAAGAACAGACTGGAAGAACAAACTGGAAGAACCGACTGGGAGGACAGCCCAGAAGAACAGAGTGGGAGGACAGACTGGGAGGACAGACTGGAAGAACAGACTGGGAGGACAGACTGGGAGGACAGACTGGAAGAACAGACTGGGAGGACAGACTGGAAGAACAGACAGGGAGGACAAACTGGAAGAACAGACTGGGAGGACAGACTGGGAGGACAGACTGGAAGAACAGACTGGGAGGACAGACTGGAAGAACAGACAGGGAGGACAAACTGGAAGAACAGACTGGGAGGACAGACTGGAAGAACAGACTGGGAGGACAGACTGGAAGAACAGACTGGAAGAACAGACTGGGAAGACAGACTGGGAGGAGAGACTGGGAGGAAAGACTGGGAGGACAGACTGGAAGAACAGACTGGAAGAACAGACTGGAAGAACAGACAGGGGGGACAGACTGGGAGGACAGACTGGAAGAACAGACTGGGAGGACAGACTGGAAGAACAGACTGGGAGGACAGACTGGAAGAACAGACTGGGAGGACAGACTGGGAGGACAGACTGGAAGAACAGACTGGGAGGACAGACTGGAAGAACAGACAGGGAGGACAAACTGGAAGAACAGCCTGGAGGGACAGATTGGAAGAACAGCCTGGAGGGACAGACTGGAAGGACAGACTGGAAGAACAGACTGGGAAGACAGACTTGGAGGAGAGACTGGGAGGAAAGACTGGGAGGACAGACTGGAAGAACAGACTGGAAGAACATACTGGAAGAACAGACAGGGGGGACAGACTGGGAGGACAGACTGGAAGAACAGACTGGGAGGACAGACTGGAAGAACAGACTGGGAGGACAGACTGGAAGAACAGACTGGGAGGACAGATTGGAAGAACAGACTGGAAGAACAGACTGGGAGGACAGACTTGAAGAACAGACTGGGAGGACAGACCGGATGAACAGCCTGGAAGGACAGACTGGAAGAACAGACTGGGAGGGCAGACTTGAAGAACAGACTGGGAGGACAGACTGGAAGAACAGACTGGGAGGACAGACTGGAAGAACAGACTGGGAGGACAAACTGGAAGAACAGACTGGGAGGACAGACTGGAAGAACAGACTGGGAGGACAGACTGGGAGGACAGACTGGAAGAACAGACTGGAAGGACAGACTGGAAGAACAGACTGGGAGGACAGACAGGAAGAACAGACTGGGAGGACAGACTGGGAGGACAGACTTGAAGAACAGACTGGGAGGACAGACTGTAAGAACAGACTGTAAGAAAAAACTGGATGAACCGACTGGGAGGACAGACCGGAAGAACAGACTGGGAGGACAGCCCGGAAGAACAGGCTGGGAGGAGAGCCTGGGAGAACAGCCTGGGAGGACAGACTGGAAGAACAGACTGGAAGGACAGACCTTAAGAACAGACTGGGAGGACAGACTGGAAGAACAGACTGGAAGAACAGACTGGGAGGACAGACTGGAAGAACAGACTGGGAGGAAAGACTGGGAGGACAGACTGGAAGAACAGACTGGAAGAACAGACTGGAAGAACAGACTGGGAGGACAGACTGGAAGAAAAGATAGGGAGGACAGGCTGGAAGAACAGACTGGGAGGACAGACTGTAAGAACAGACTGGAAGAACAAACTGGAAGAACCGACTGGAAGGACAGCCCAGTAGAACAGACTGGGAGGACCGCCTGGGATAACAGACTGGGAGGACAGACTGGAAGAACAGACTGGGAGGACAGACTGGAAGAAAAGACTGGGAGGACAGATATTAAGAACAGACTTGAAGAACAGACTGGGAGGACAGACTTGAAGAACAGACTGTGAGGACAGACTGGAAGAACAGCTTGGGAAGACAGACTCGGACAACAGACTCGGAGGACAGACTGGAAGAACAGACTGGGAGGACAGACTGGAAGAACAGACTGGAAGAACAGACTGGAAGTACAGACTGGGAGGACAGACTGGGAGGACAGACTGGAAGAACAGACTGGAAGGACAGACTGGAAGAACAGACTGGGAGGAAAGACAGGAAGAACAGACTGGGAGGACAGACTGGAAGAACAGACTGGGAGGACAGCCCGGAAGAACAGACTGGAAGAACAGACTGGAAGAACAGACTGTGAGGACAGACCGGAAGAACAGACTGGAAGAACAGACTGGGAGGACAGACTGGAAGAACAGACTGGGAGGAGATACTTGGAGGATAGACTGGAAAAACAGACTGGAAGAACAGACTGGAAAAACAGACTGGGTTTACAGACTGGAAGAACAGACTGGGAAAACAGGCTGGGAGGACAGACTGGGAGGACAGACTGGAAGAACAGACTGGGAGGACAGACTGGAAGAACAGACTGGGAGGACAGACTGGGAGAACAGCCTGGAAGAACAGACTGGAAGAACAAACTGGAAGAAACGACTGGGAGGACAGCCCGGAAGAACAGACTGGAAGAACAGACTGGGAGGACTGCCCGGAAGAACTGACTGGGAGGACAGCCTGGGAGAACAGACTGGGAGGTCAGACTGGAAGAACAGACTGGGAGGACAGACGAGGAGGACAGACTGGAAGAACAGACAGGGAGGACAGACTGGAAGAACAGACTGGGAAGACAGACTGGAAGAACAGACTGGGAGGACAGACTGGAAGAAAAGACTGGGAGGACAGATAGGAATTACAGACTTGAAGAACAGACTGGGAGGACAGACTTGAAGAACAGACTGTGAGGACAGACTGGAAGAACAGCTTGGGAGGACAGACTCGGACAACAGACTCGGAGGACAGACTGGAAGAACAGACTGGGAGGACAGACTGGAAGAACAGACTGGAAGAACAGACTGGAAGTACAGACTGGGAGGACAGACTGGGAGGACAGACTGGAAGAACAGACTGGAAGGACAGACTGGAAGAACAGACTGGGAGGACAGACTGGAAGAAAAGACTGGGAGGACAGATAGGAATTACAGACTTGAAGAACAGACTGGGAGGACAGACTTGAAGTACAGACTGTGAGGACAGACTGGAAGAACAGACTGGAAGAACAGACTGGGAGGACAGACTGGAAGAACAGACTGGAAGAACAGACTGGAAGTACAGACTGGGAGGACAGACTGGGAGGACAGACTGGAAGAACAGACTGGAAGGACAGACTGGAAGAACAGACTGGGAGGAAAGACAGGAAGAACAGACTGGGAGGACAGACTGGAAGAACAGACTGGGAGGACAGCCCGGAAGAACAGACTGGAAGAACAGACTGGAAGAACAGACTGTGAGGACAGACCGGAAGAACAGACTGGAATAACAGACTGGGAGGACAGACTGGAAGAACAGACTGGGAGGAGATACTGGGAGGATAGACTGGAAAAACAGACTGGAAGAACAGACTGGAAAAACAGACTGGGTTTACAGACTGGAAGAACAGACTGGGAAAACAGACTGGGAGGACAGACTGGGAGGACAGACTGGAAGAACAGACTGGGAGGACAGACTGGAAGAACAGACTGGGAGGACAGACTGGGAGAACAGCCTGGAAGAACAGACTGGAAGAACAAACTGGAAGAAACGACTGGGAGGACAGCCCGGAAGAACAGACTGGAAGAACAGACTGGGAGGACTGCCCGGAAGAACTGACTGGGAGGACAGCCTGGGAGAACAGACTGGGAGGTCAGACTGGAAGAACAGACTGGGAGGACAGACGAGGAGGACAGACTGGAAGAACAGACAGGGAGGACAGACTGGAAGAACAGACTGGGAAGACAGACTGGAAGAACAGACTGGGAGGACAGACTGGAAGAAAAGACTGGGAGGACAGATAGGAATTACAGACTTGAAGAACAGACTGGGAGGACAGACTTGAAGAACAGACTGTGAGGACAGACTGGAAGAACAGCTTGGGAGGACAGACTCGGACAACAGACTCGGAGGACAGACTGGAAGAACAGACTGGGAGGACAGACTGGAAGAACAGACTGGAAGAACAGACTGGAAGTACAGACTGGGAGGACAGACTGGGAGGACAGACTGGAAGAACAGACTGGAAGGACAGACTGGAAGAACAGACTGGGAGGACAGACTGGAAGAAAAGACTGGGAGGACAGATAGGAATTACAGACTTGAAGAACAGACTGGGAGGACAGACTTGAAGAACAGACTGTGAGGACAGACTGGAAGAACAGACTGGGAGGACAAACTGGAAGAACAGACTGGGAGGACAGACTGGAAGAACAGACTGGGAGGACAGACTGGGAGGACAGACTGGAAGAACAGACTGGAAGGACAGACTGGAAGAACAGACTGGGAGGACAGACAGGAAGAACAGACTGGGAGGACAGACTGGGAGGACAGACTGGGAGGACAGACTCGGAGGACAGACTTGAAGAACAGACTGGTAGGACAGACTGTAAGAACAGTCTGTAAGAAAAAACTGGATGAACCGACTGGGAGGACAGACCGGAAGAACAGACTGGGAGGACAGCCCGGAAGAACAGGCTGGGAGGAGAGCCTGGGAGAACAGCCTGGGAGGACAGACTGGAAGAACAGACTGGAAGGACAGACCTTAAGAACAGACTGGGAGGACAGACTGGAAGAACAGACTGGAAGAACAGACTGGGAGGACAGACTGGAAGAACAGACTGGGAGGAAAGATAGGAATTACAGACTTGAAGAACAGACTGGGAGGACAGACTTGAAGAACAGACTGTGAGGACAGACTGGAAGAACAGCTTGGGAGGACAGACTCGGACAACAGACTCGGAGGACAGACTGGAAGAACAGACTGGGAGGACAGACTGGAAGAACAGACTGGAAGAACAGACTGGAAGTACAGACTAGGAGGACAGACTGGGAGGACAGACTGGAAGAACAGACTGGAAGAACAGACTGGGAGGAAAGACAGGAAGAACAGACTGGGAGGACAGACTGGAAGAACAGACTGGGAGGACAGCCCGGAAGAACAGACTGGAAGAACAGACTGGAAGAACAGACTGTGAGGACAGACTGGAAGAACACACTGGGCGGAAAGACTGGGAGGACAGACTGGAAGAACAGACTGGGAGGAGATACTGGGAGGATAGACTGGAAAAACATACTGGAAGAACAGACTGGAAAAACAGACTGGGTTTACAGACTGGAAGAACAGACTGGGAAAACAGAGTGGGAGGACAGACTGGAAGAACAGACTGGGAGGACAGACTGGAAGAACAGACTGGGAGGACAGACTGGGAGAACAGCCTGGAAGAACAGACTGGAAGAACAAACTGGAAGAACCGACTGGGAGGACAGCCCGGAAGAACAGACTGGAAGAAGAGACTGGGAGGACAGACTGGAAGAACACACTGGGCGGAAAGACTGGGAGGACAGACTGGAAGAACAGACTGGGAGGAGATACTGGGAGGATAGACTGGAAAAACAGACTGGAAGAACAGACTGGAAAAACAGACTGGGTTTACAGACTGGAAGAACAGACTGGGAAAACAGAGTGGGAGGACAGACTGGGAGGACAGACTGGAAGAACAGACTGGGAGGACAGACTGGAAGAACAGACTGGGAGGACAGACTGGGAGAACAGCCTGGAAGAACAAACTGGAAGAACCGACTGGGAGGACAGCCCGGAAGAACAGACTGGAAGAACAGACAGGGAGGACAGACTGGAAGAACAGACTGGGAGGACTGCCCGGAAGAACTGACTGGGAGGACAGCCTGGGAGAACAGACTGGGAGGTCAGACTGGAAGAACAGACTGGGAGGACAGACAAGGAGGACAGACTGGAAGAACAGACAGGGAGGACAGACTGGAAGAACAGACTGGGAAGACAGACTGGAAGAACAGATTGGAAGAACAGCCTGGAGGGACAGATTGGAAGAACAGATTGGAAGAACAGCCTGGAGGGACAGATTGGAAGAACAGCCTGTAGTGACAGACTGGAATGACAGACTGGAAGAACAGACTGGGAGGACAGACTGGGAGGCGAGACTGGGAGGCGAGACTGGGAGGACAGACTGGAAGAACAGACTGGAAGAACAGACTGGAAGAACAGATTGGAAGAACAGACTTGAAGAACAGTCTGGGACGGAAGACTGGAAGGGCAGACTGGGAATACAGACTGGGAAGACAAACTGTGAGGGAAGACTGGAAGGGCAGACTGGAAGAACAGACTGGAAGGACAGACTGGAACAACAGACTTGAAGAACAGACTGGGAGGGAACACTGGAAGGGCAGACTGGGAAGAACAGACTGGGAATACAGACTGGGAAGACAGACTGGAAGTGCAGACTGGAAGAACCGACTGGGAGGACAGCCCGGAATAACAGACTGGGAGGACAGCCTGGGATAACAGACTGGGAGGTCAGACTGGAAGAACAGACTGGGAGGACAGATTGGAAGGACAGACCGGAAGAACAGACTGGAAGAACAGACTGGGAGGACAGACTGGAAGAACACACTGGGAGGACAGACTGGGAGGACAGACTGGAAGAACAGACTGGATGGAGATACTGGCAGGGAAGACTGGAAGAACAGACTGGAAGAGCAGACTGTAAAAACAGACTGGGAGGACAGACTGGTAGAACAGACTGGGAGGACAGACTGGGAGGACAGACTGGAAGAACAGACTGGGAGGAGATACTGGGAGGATAGACTGGAAAAACAGACTGGAAGAACAGACTGGAAAAACAGACTGGGTTTACAGACTGGAAGAACAGACTGGGAAAACAGAGTGGGAGGACAGACTGGGAGGACAGACTGGAAGAACAGACTGGGAGGACAGACTGGAAGAACAGACTGGGTGGACAGACTGGGAGAACTGCCTGGAAGAACAGACTGGAAGAACAAACTGGAAGAACCGACTGGGAGGACAGCCCGGAAGAACAGACTGGAAGAACAGACAGGGAGGACAGACTGGAAGAACAGACTGGGAGGACTGCCCGGAAGAACTGACTGGGAGGACAGCCTGGGAGAACAGACTGGGAGGTCAGACTGGAAGAACAGACTGGGAGGACAGACAAGGAGGACAGACTGGAAGAACAGACAGGGAGGACAGACTGGAAGAACAGACTGGGAAGACAGACTGGAAGAACAGATTGGAAGAACAGCCTGGAGGGACAGATTGGAAGAACAGCCTGTAGTGACAGACTGGAATGACAGACTGGAAGAACAGACTGGGAGGACAGACTGGGAGGCGAGACTGGGAGGCGAGACTGGGAGGACAGACTGGAAGAACAGACTGGAAGAACAGACTGGAAGAACAGATTGGAAGAACAGACTTGAAGAACAGTCTGGGAGGGAAGACTGGAAGGGCAGACTGGGAAGAACAGACTGGGAATACAGACTGGGAAGACAAACTGTGAGGGAAGACTGGAAGGGCAGACTGGAAGAACAGACTGGAAGGACAGACTGGAACAACAGACTTGAAGAACAGACTGGGAGGGAAGACTGGAAGGGCAGACTGGGAAGAACAGACTGGGAATACAGACTGGGAAGACAGACTGGAAGTGCAGACTGGAAGAACCGACTGGGAGGACAGCCCGGAATAACAGACTGGGAGGACAGCCTGGGATAACAGACTGGGAGGTCAGACTGGAAGAACAGACTGGGAGGACAGCCTGGGAGGACAGATTGGGAGGACAGACCGGAATAACAGACTGGGAGGACAGCCTGGGATAACAGACTGGGAGGTCAGACTGGAAGAACAGACTGGGAGGACAGATTGGGAGGACAGACAGGAAGAACAGACTGGAAGAACAGACTGGGAGGACAGACTGGAAGAACACACTGGGAGGACAGACTGGGAGGACAGACTGGAAGAACAGACTGGATGGAGATACTGGCAGGGAAGACTGGAAGAACAGACTGGAAGAGCAGACTGTAAAAACAGACTGGGAGGACATAGTGGTAGAACAGACTGGGAGGACAGACTGGGAGGACAGACTGGAAGAACAGACTGGGAGGACAAACTGGAAGAACAGACTGGGAGGACAGCCCTGAAGAACAGACTGGGAGGACAGATTGGAAGAACAGACTGGAAGAACAGACTGGGAGGACAGACTGGAAGAACACACTGGGAGGACAGACTGGGAGGACAGACTGGAAGAACAGACTGGAAGGAGATACTGGGAGGATAGACTGGAAGAACAGACTGGAAGAACAGACTGGGGGGACAGACTGGAAGAACAGACTGCGAGGACAGACTGGGAGGACAGACTGGGAGAACAGCCTGGAAGAACAGACTGGGAGGACAGACAAGGAGGACAGACTGGAAGAACAGACTGGAAGAACCGACTGGGAGTACAGCCTGGAAGAACAGACTGTGAGGACAGACTGGGAGGTCATTACTGGAAGAACAGACTGGGAGGACAGACAAGGAGGACAGACTGGAAGAACAGACTGGAAGAACAGACAGGGAGGACAGACTGGAAGAACAGACTGGGAGGACAGACTGGGAGGACAGCCTGGGAGAACAGACTGGGCGGTCATAGTGGAAGAACAGACTGGGAGGACAGACAAGGAGGACATACTGGAAGAACAGACTGGAAGAACAGACAGGGAGGACAGACTGGAAGAACAGGCTGGGAGGACAGCCCGGAAGAACAGACTGGGAGGACAGCCTGGGAGAACAGACTGGGCGGTCATAGTGGAAGAACAGACTGGGAGGACAGCCTGGGAGAACAGACTGGGCGGTCATAGTGGAAGAACAGACTGGAAGAACAGACAGGGAGGACATACTGGAAGAACAGACTGGGAAGACAGACTGGGAGGGAAGACTGAGAGGGCAGACTGGAAGAACAGACTGGAACAACAGACTGGAATGACAGACTTGAAGAACTGACTGGGAGGGAAGACTGGAAGGGCAGACTGGGAAGAACAGACTGGGAATACAGACTGGGATGACAGACTCGGAGGGAAGACTGGAAGGGCAGACTGGAAGAACAGACTGGAAGAACAGACTGGGAGGATAGACTGGAAGTGCAGACTGTAAGAACAGACTGGGAAGACAGACTGGGAAGACAGACTGGAAGAACAGACTGTGAGGACAGACTGGAAGAACAGACTGGAAGGACAGACTGGAAGAACAGACTGGAAGAACAGATTGGGAGGACAGACTGGGAGGACAGACTGGGAGGACAGACTGGGAGGACAGACTGGAAGAACAGACTGGAAGAACAGACTGGAAGGACAGACAGGGAGGACAGACAGGGAGGAAAGACTGGGAGGACAGACAGGTAGGACAGACTGGGAGGACAGACTGGAAGGGAAGACTGGGAGGACAGACTGGAAGGACAGACTTGAAGAACAGACTTTTGAGGGAAGACTGGAAGGGCAGACTGGGAAGAACAGACTGGAAGAACAGCTTGGAAGAACAGCTTGGAAGAACAGACTGGGATGACAGACTGGGATGACAGACTGGGAGGACAGACTGGAAGAACAGTCTGGGAGGACAGACTGGAAGAACAGACTGGGAGGACAGACTGGAAGAAGAGACTGGGAGGACAGACTGGAACGACAGACTGGAAGAACAGACTGGAAGAACAGACTGGGAGGACAGACTGGTAGAACATACTGGGAGGACAGACTGGGAGGACAGACTGGAAGAACAGACTGGGAGGAGATACTGGGAGGATAGACTGGAAAAACAGACTGGAAGAACAGACTGGAAAAACAGACTGGGTTTACAGACTGGAAGAACAGACTGGGAAAACAGAGTGGGAGGACAGACTGGGAGGACAGACTGGAAGAACAGACTGGGAGGACAGACTGGAAGAACAGACTGGGAGGACAGACTGGGAGAACAGCCTGGAAGAACAGACTGGAAGAACAAACTGGAAGAACCGACTGGGAGGACAGCCCGGAAGAACAGACTGGAAGAACAGACAGGGAGGACAGACTGGAAGAACAGACTGGGAGGACTGCCCGGAAGAACTGACTGGGAGGACAGCCTGGGAGAACAGACTGGGAGGTCAGACTGGAAGAACAGACTGGGAGGACAGACAAGGAGGACAGACTGGAAGAACAGACAGGGAGGACAGACTGGAAGAACAGACTGGGAAGACAGACTGGAAGAACAGATTGGAAGAACAGCCTGGAGGGACAGATTGGAAGAACAGCCTGTAGTGACAGACTGGAATGACATACTGGAAGAACTGACTGGGAGGACAGACTGGGAGGCGAGACTGGGAGGCGAGACTGGGAGGACAGACTGGAAGAACAGACTGGAAGAACAGACTGGAAGAACAGATTGGAAGAACAGACTTGAAAAACAGTCTGGGAGGGAAGACTGGAAGGGCAGACTGGGAAGAACAGACTGGGAATACAGACTGGGAAGACAAACTGGAAGTGCAGACTGGAAGAACCGACTGGGAGGACAGCCCGGAATAACAGACTGGGAGGACAGCCTGGGATAACAGACTGGGAGGACAGCCTGGGAGGACAGATTGGGAGGACAGACCGGAAGAACAGACTGGAAGAACAGACTGGGAGGACAGACTGGAAGAACACACTGGGAGGACAGACTGGGAGGACAGACTGGAAGAACAGACTGGATGGAGATACTGGCAGGGAAGACTGGAAGAACAGACTGGAAGAGCGGACTGTAAAAACAGACTGGGAGGACAGACTGGTAGAACAGACTGGGAGGTCAGACTGGAAGAACAGACTGGGAGGACAGCCTGGGAGGACAGATTGGGAGGACAGACCGGAAGAACAGACTGGAAGAACAGACTGGGAGGACAGACTGGAAGAACACACTGGGAGGACAGACTGGGAGGACAGACTGGAAGAACAGACTGGATGGAGATACTGGCAGGGAAGACTGGAAGAACAGACTGGAAGAGCGGACTGTAAAAACAGACTGGGAGGACAGACTGGTAGAACAGACTGGGAGGACAGACTGGGAGGACAGACTGGAAGAACAGACTGGATGGAGATACTGGCAGGGAAGACTGGAAGAACAGACTGGAAGAGCGGACTGTAAAAACAGACTGGGAGGACAGACTGGTAGAACAGACTGGGAGGACAGACTGGGAGGACAGAATGGAAGAACAGACTGGAAGAACAGACTGGGAGGACAAACTGGAAGAACAGACTGGGAGGACAGCCCTGAAGAACAGACTGGGAGGACAGATTGGAAGAACAGACTGGAAGAACAGACTGGGAGGACAGACTGGAAGAACACACTGGGAGGACAGACTGGGAGGACAGACTGGAAGAACAGACTGGAAGGAGATACTGGGAGGATAGACTGGAAGAACAGACTGGAAGAACAGACTGGGAGGACAGACTGGAAGAACAGACTGCGAGGACAGACTGGGAGGACAGACTGGGAGAACAGCCTGGAAGAACAGACTGTGAGGACAGACTGGGAGGACAGACTGGAAGAACAGACTGGGAGGACAGACAAGGAGGACAGACTGGAAGAACAGACTGCAAGAACAGACAGGGAGGACAGACTGGAAGAACAGACTGGGAGGACAGCCCGGAAGAACTGACTGGGAGGACAGCCTGGGAGAACAGACTGGAAGGACAGACTGGAACAACAGACTTGAAGAACAGACTGGGAGGGAAGACTGGAAGGGCAGACTGGGAAGAACAGACTGGGAATACAGACTGGGAAGACAGACTGGAAGTGCAGACTGGAAGAACCGACTGGGAGGACAGCCCGGAATAACAGACTGGGAGGACAGCCTGGGATAACAGACTGGGAGGTCAGACTGGAAGAACAGACTGGGAGGACAGCCTGGGAGGACAGATTGGGAGGACAGACCGGAAGAACAGACTGGAAGAACAGACTGGGAGGACAGACTGGAAGAACACACTGGGAGGACAGACTGGGAGGACAGACTGGAAGAACAGACTGGATGGAGATACTGGCAGGGAAGACTGGAAGAACAGACTGGAAGAGCGGACTGTAAAAACAGACTGGGAGGACAGACTGGTAGAACAGACTGGGAGGACAGACTGGGAGGACAGACTGGAAGAACAGACTGGAAGAACAGACTGGGAGGACAAACTGGAAGAACAGACTGGGAGGACAGCCCTGAAGAACAGACTGGGAGGACAGATTGGAAGAACAGACTGGAAGAACAGACTGGGAGGACAGACTGGAAGAACACACTGGGAGGACAGACTGGGAGGACAGACTGGAAGAACAGACTGGAAGGAGATACTGGGAGGATAGACTGGAAGAACAGACTGGAAGAACAGACTGGGAGGACAGACTGGAAGAACAGACTGCGAGGACAGACTGGGAGGACAGACTGGGAGAACAGCCTGGAAGAACAGACTGTGAGGACAGACTGGGAGGTCAGACTGGAAGAACAGACTGGGAGGACAGACAAGGAGGACAGACTGGAAGAACAGACTGCAAGAACAGACAGGGAGGACAGACTGGAAGAACAGACTGGGAGGACAGCCCGGAAGAACTGACTGGGAGGACAGCCTGGGAGAACAGACTGGGAGGTCATAGTGGAAGAACAGACTGGGAGGACAGACAAGGAGGACAGACTGGAAGAACAGACAGGGAGGACATACTGGAAGAACAGACTGGGAAGACAGACTGGGAGGGAAGACTGAGAGGGCAGACTGGAAGAACAGACTGGAACAACAGACTGGAATGACAGACTTGAAGAACTGACTGGGAGGGAAGACTGGAAGGGCAGACTTGGAAGAACAGACTGGGAATACAGACTGGGATGACAGACTCGGAGGGAAGACTGGAAGGGCAGACTGGAAGAACAGACTGGAAGAACAGACTGGGAGGACAGACTGGAAGTGCAGACTGCAAGAACAGACTGGGAAGACAGACTGGGAAGACAGACTGGAAGAACAGACTGTGAGGACAGACTGGAAGAACAGACTGGAAGGACAGACTGGAAGAACAGACTGGAAGAACAGATTGGGAGGACAGACTGGGAGGACAGACTGGGAGGACAGACTGGGAGGACAGACTGGAAGAACAGACTGGAAGAACAGACTGGAAGGACAGACAGGGAGGACAGACAGGGAGGAAAGACTGGGAGGACAGACAGGTAGGACAGACTGGGAGGACAGACTGGAAGGGAAGACTGGGAGGACAGACTGGAAGGACAGACTTGAAGAACAGACTTTTGAGGGAAGACTGGAAGGGCAGACTGGGAAGAACAGACTGGAAGAACAGCTTGGAAGAACAGCTTGGAAGAACAGACTGGGATGACAGACTGGGATGACAGTCTGGGAGGACAGACTGGAAGAACAGTCTGGGAGGACAGACTGGAAGAACAGACTGGGAGGACAGACTGGAAGAAGAGACTGGGAGGACAGACTGGAACGACAGACTGGAAGAACAGACTGGAAGAACAGACTGGGAGGACGGACTGGGAGGACAGACTGGGAGGACAGACTGGAAGAACAGACTGGGAGGACAGACTGGAAGGACAGACTGGAAGAACAGACTGGAAGAACAGACTGGGAGGACAGACTGGGAGGACAGACTGGGAGGACAGACTGGAAGGACAGACTGGAAGGACAGACTGGAAGGACAGACTGGAAGAACCGACTGGGAGGACAGACTGGAAGAACAGACTGGAAAAACATACTGGAAGAACATCCTGGAAGGACAGACTGGAAGAACAGACCGGAAGGACAGACCGGAAGAACAGACTTGGAGGACATACTGGAAGAACAGACTGGGAGGACAGACTGGGAGGACAGACTGGGAGGACAGACCGGAAGAACAGACTGGAAGAACAGACTGGAAGAACAGACTGGAAGAACAGACTGGGAGGACTGACGGGAGGACAGACTGGGAGGGAGGACTGGAATAGCAAAGGGGCATGTGCTGTGCACAGCCCTATCTTTGCTCGTGGCTTCGTGGGTGCGTGTGTGTTGCTGAGCTCCTGTTTTGACTGGTGCTTGAATCAGGGCTTCAGGCAGGTATGAAGGTTTAATTAATGGTGAAGGGGGTGAGCGGATGGTAGAGAGAGGAATAGGAGGGAATTGGGAGGGGAAAAGAGATATAGAGAAGATGGAATGGAGAGGGGATTATGAAGGGAAGTAGGGATAGAGAGAGGATGGAATGGAGAGGGGGATAGGAAGGGAAGGAGGGTTAGAGAGAGGATGGAATGGAGACGGGCATATGGAGGGAAGGAGGGATAGAGAGGATGGAATGGAGAGGGGATTAGGAAGTGAAGGAGGGATAGAGAGAGGATGGAATGGAGAGGGGAATAGGAAGTGAAGGAGGGATAGAGAGAGGATAGAATGGAGAGGGGATTAGGAAGTGAAGGAGGGATAGAGAGAGGATGGAATGGAGAGGGGATTAGGAAGTGAAGGAGGGATAGGGAGAGGATGGAATGGAGTGGGGATTAGGAAGTGAAGGAGGGATAGAGAGAGGATAGAATGGAGAGGGGAATAGGAAGCGAAGGAGGGATAGAGAGAGGATGGAATGGAGAGGGGAATAGGAAGCGAAGGAGGAATAGAGAGAGGATAGAATGGTGAGGGGATTAGGAAGTGAAGGAGGGATAGAGAGAGGATGGAATGGAGAGGGGGATAGGAAGGGAAGCGGGATAGAGAGAGGATGGAATGGAGAGGGGGATAGGGAGGGAAGGAGGTTTAGAGAGAGGATAGAATGGAGAGGGGATTATGAAGGGAAGTAGGGTTAGAGAGAGGATAGAATGGAGAGGGGGATAGGAAGGGAAGCAGGATAGAGAGGATGGAAGGGAGAGGGGGATTGTGAGGGAAGAGGTATAAATGTTTTATTAATCTCACAGAATCTCATGCTAAATTTACAGAACAAAGCTTGGAGGGAGATAGAGTGAGAAAGGGAGAGAGGAAGTGAGAGATTGTGATGGAGTGGGGGATGTGAGGATGGAGAAAGGAAGGGAGAGATTGTAATGGAGTGGGGGATGTGAGGATGGAAAGAGGAAGGGAGAGATTGTAATGGAGTGGGGGATGTGAGGATGGAGAAAGGAAGGGAGAGATTGTAATAGAGTGGGGGATGTGAGGATGGAAAGAGGAAGGGAGAGATTGTGATGGAGTGGGGGATGTGAGGATGGAAAGAGGAAGGGAGAGATTGTAATGGAGTGGGGGATGTGAGGATGGAGAAAGGAAGGGAGAGATTGTAATGGAGTGGGGGATGTGAGGATGGAAAGAGGAAGGGAGAGATTGTAATGGAGTGGGGGATGTGAGGATGGAAAGAGGAAGGGAGAGATTGTAATGGAGTGGGGGGTGTGAGGATGGAAAGAGGAAGGGAGAGATTGTAATGGAGTGGGGGATGTGAGGATGGAGAAAGGAAGGGAGAGATTGTAATGGAGTGGGGGATGTGAGGATGGAAAGAGGAAGGGAGAGATTGTAATGGAGTGGGGGATGTGAGGATGGAGAAAGGAAGGGAGAGATTGTAATGGAGTGGGGGATGTGAGGATGGAAAGAGGAAGGGAGAGATTGTAATGGAGTGGGGGATGTAAGGATGGAAAGAGGAAGGGAGAGATTGTAATGGAGCGGGGGATGTGAGGATGGAAAGAGGAAGGGAGAGATTGTAATGGAGTGGGGGATGTGAGGATGGAGAGAGGAAGGGAGAGATTGTAATGGAGTGGGGGATGTGAGGATGGAGAGAGGAAGGGAGAGATTGTAATGGAGTGGGGGATGTGAGGATGGAGAGAGGAAGGGAGAGATTGTAATGGAGTGGTGGATGTGAGGATGGAGAGAGGAAGGGAGAGATTGTAATGGAGTGGGGGATGTGAGGATGGAGAAAGGAAGGGAGAAATTGTAATGGAGTGGGGGATGTGAGGATGGAGAGCAAAGGAGAGAAGATCAGTTAAGTAAGGAGAGGGAGGGAGAGAGAGAGGAACAAAGAGGGATAGAGAGAGGAGGAACAAAGAGGGATGGAGAGAGGTACAAAGAGGGATGGAGAGAGGAGGAACAACAAGGGATGGAGAGGGGTGGAAAGAGGGATGGAGAGAGGAGGAACAAAGAGGGATGGAGAGAGGTACAAAGAGGGATGGAGAGAGGAGGAACAACAAGGGATGGAGAGGGATGGAAAGAGGGATGGAGAAAGGACGAACAAAGAGGGATGGAAAGAGGAGGAACAAAGAGGGATGGAGAGAGGAGGAACAAAGAGGGATGGAGAGAGGTACAAAGAGGAATGGAGAGAGGAGGAACAACAAGGGTTGGAGAGGGATGGAAAGAGGGGTGGAGAGAGGGGGAACAAAAATGGATGGAGAGGGATGGAAAGAGGGATGGAGAGAGGGGGAACAACAAGGGATGGAGAGGGACGGAAAGAGGGATGGAGAGAGGAGGAACAAAGAGGGATGGAGAGAGGAGGAACAAAGAGGGATGGAGAGAGGAGCAGAGAGTCTTTACAGCTCGATGTTATGAATATGGTTTCCGAGGGACTGCATGTCTTTGTGTGTGTGTCTTTATTCAGTTTTCCTTCTCTCTCTTTCAAGGCTCCAAACCTGTGTGTTCAAACACACTGACCCAACAAATGGCCGTTGTAACCTCTTTCTCTGTTCTGTGGCTTTGGGAAGCAAAGCCTGCCTGACTGCCTGCCTGCTTGCCTGCCTGCCTGTCTGAGTCTTTCACCAATATACCCACTGCAACTTTATTTTGCATTAAATGCAATGTATAGTCTTATGAGTCAATAGCGTGATTCATATATTTTTGCAAAATAAATTATAATATTTTTATATTCTTGGAAGAACTACAAAAAAATAACAAGCATCTATCTGTTATTGACATCTATCTCAGTTATTGACATCTCACTCAGTTATCGACATGTTATTGACATCTATCTTAGTTATTGACATCTCACTCAGTTATCGACATGTTATTGACATCTGTCTCAGTTATTTACATCTATATGCGTTATTGACATGTTATTGACATCTGTCTCAGTTATTTACATCTATATGCGTTATTGACATGTTATTGACATCTATCTCAGTTATTGACATCTCACTCAGTTATCGACATGTTATTGACATCTGTCTCAGTTATTTACATCTATATGCGTTATTGACATGTTATTGACATCTATCTCAGTTATTGACATCTCACTCAGTTATCGACATGTTATTGACATCTATCTCAGTTATTTACATCTATATGCGTTATTGACATGTTATTGACATCTATCTCAGTTATTGACATCTCACTCAGTTATCGACATGTTATTGACATCTGTCTCAGTTATTTACATCTATATGCGTTATTGACATGTTATTGACATCTATCTCAGTTATTGACATCTCACTCAGTTATCGACATGTTATTGACATCCATCTCAGTTATTTACATCTATATGCATTATTGACATGTTATTGACATCTATCTCAGTTATTTACATATGTCTGATAACTGAGATAGATGTCAATAACTGAGGTAAATTTAAATAACATGTAAATAACTGAGATGGCTGTAAATAACTGAGACCGATGTAAATAACTGAGACAGATTGTCACGCCTTGGTCTTAGTATTTTGTGTTTTTTGTTAATTAGTTGGTCAGGCCAGGGTGTGACATGGGTTTATGTTATTGTGTTGTCGTATTGTTTTTTTTTGTAGGCATTGGGATTGTGGTTGATTAGGGGTGTGTTTAGTTTAGGTTTGGCTGCCTGAGGCGGTTCTCAATCAGAGTCAGGTGATTCTTGTTGTCTCTGATGGGGAACCGTATTTAGGTAGCCTGGGTTTCACTGTGTATTTCGTGGGTGATTGTTCCTGTCTCTGTGTAGTGTTCACCAGATAGGCTGTAATAGGTTTCACGTTCCGTTTGTTTTTTTTGTGTATTTATTAGTTATTTCATGTATCGTTCCGTTTTCCTTCATTAAAGACATGAGTAACCACCACACTGCATTTCGGGCCGACTCTCATTCAACAAACTAAGAACGCCGTTACACAGATGTAAATCACTGAGATAGATGTAAATCACTGAGATAGATGTCAATAACTGATTTAGATGTCAATAACTGAGATAGATGTGAATCACTGAGATAGATGTAAATAACTGAGATAGATGTCAAAAACTGAGATAGATGTAAATAACATGTCAATAACTGAGATAGATGTAAATAACATGTCAATAACTGAGATAGATGTAAATAACATGTCAATAACTGAGATAGATGTCAATAACTGAGATAGATGCAAAACAATGAGATAGATGTAAATAACACTTTGGGCCCAATTTGGACACTTTCACTTAGGGGTGTACTCACTTTTGTTGCCAGCGGTTTAGACATTAATGGCTGTGTGTTGAGTTATTTTGAGGGGACAGCAAATTTACACTGTTAAACAAGCTGTACACTCACTACTTTACATTGTAGCAAATTTCTTCAGTGTTGTCATATGAAAAGATATACTCAAATATTTACAAAAATGTGAGGGGTGTACTCACTTTTGTGATATAGTGTATATGCGTTACTGACGTGTTATTTACATCTATCTCAGTTATTTACACCTATCTCATTTATTTACATCTATCTCAGGTATTGATATCTATCTGAGTTATTGACATGTTATTTACATCTATCTCAGTTATTTACACCTATCTCATTTATTTACATCCATCTCAGGTATTGATATCTATCTGAGTTATTGACATCTGTCTCAGTTATTTACATCTGTCTCAGTTATTTACATCTATCTAGGTTATTTACATCTGTCTCAGTTATTTACATCTATCTAGGTTATTTACATCTGTCTCAGTTATTTACATCTATCTAGGCTATTTACATCTGTCGCAGTTATTTACATCTATCTAGGTTATTTACATATGTCTCAGTTATTTACATCTATCTAGGTTATTTACATCTGTCTCAGTTATTTACATCTATCTAGGTTATTTACATCTATCTAGGTTATTTACATCTGTCTCAGTTATTTACATCTGTCTCAGTTATTTACATCTATCTAGGTTATTTACATCTGTCTCAGTTATTTACATATGTCTCAGTTATTTACATCTATCTCAGTTATTTACATCTGTCTCAGTTATTTACATCTATCTAGGTTATTTACATCTGTCTCAGTTTTTTACATCTGTCTTGGTTATTTACATCTGTCTCAGTTATTCACATCTGTCTCAGTTATTTACATCTGTCTCAGTTATTTACATCTATCTAGGTTATTTACATCTGTCTCAGCTATTTACATCTACCTCAGTTACTGCCATCTACCTTTGTTATTGACATGTTATTTACATCTATTTACATTTATCTCAGTTATTGACGTTTATCTCAGTTATTGACATCTATCTCAGTTATTTACATCTATATGCGTTATTGACATGTTATTGACATCTGTCTCAGATATTGACATCTATCTCAGTTATTGACATCTGTCTCAGTTATTGACATCTGTCTCAGATATTGACATGTTATTTACACATATGTCAGTTATTTACATGCTATATATCTCTATCGCTGTTATTTACATCTGTCTCAGTTATTGACATGTTATTTACACATATGTCAGTTATTTACATGCTATCTTTCTCTATCGCTGTTATTTACATCTGTCTCAGTTATTGACATGTTATTTACACATGTGTCAGTTATTTACCTGCTATCTATCTCTATCGCTGTTATTTACATCTGTCTCAGTTATTGACATGTTATTTACACATATGTCAGTTATTTACATGCTATCTATCTCTATCGCTGTTATTTACATCTGTCTCAGTTATTGACATGTTATTTACATATATGTCAGTTATTTACATGCTATCTATCTCTATCGCTGTTATTTACATCTGTCTCAGTTATTGACATGTTATTTACACATATGTCAGTTATTTACATGCTATCTATCTCTATCGCTGTTATTTACATCTATCTCAGTTATTGACATGTTATTTCCACATATGTCAGTTATTTACATGCTATCTATCTCTATCGCTGTTATTTACATCTATCTCAGTTATTGACATGTTATTTCCACATATGTCAGTTATTTACATGCTATCTATCTCTATCGCTGTTATTTACATCTATCTCAGTTATTGACATGTTATTTCCACATATGTCAGTTATTTACATGCTATCTATCTCTATCGCTGTTATTTACATCTATCTCAGTTATTGACATGTTATTTACATATATGTCAGTTATTTACATGCTATCTATCTCTATCACTATCGTTCTCTTTCACGTTGTCTCTCTGTACCCTCTATCTCTCTGTCATTCTCTTCCCCTCCCCCTCTGGTCGTTCTCTTTCACTTTGTCTCTCTGTACCCTCTATCTCTCTGTCATTCTCTTCCCCTCCCTCTCTGGTCGTTCTCTTTCATTTTTTCTCTCCCTCTGTACCCTCCATCTCCCTGTCATTCTCTTTCTTTCTGTCCCTCGCTGCTTCCCCTCTCTGGCTTTCCCTCCACAGCACCTCCTTCTCTTTCCTCTTTTCCTTCATCTCCCACTCTCTGTGACATTTCTTTTGAAGTGTGTTTACACGGAGGAGGAACAACATGTCAGTGAGATGATTCAGTCTGTCTGCCGAACCCTTGTTACACTTGATTACACACTCCTTGCATCAGAGACACACACACACACCAGGCAGGTCACCCGTAATACAAGGCAGTATTCGACGTCAATCCATGTCTGAGGACATCTGGAGATGACATTGAAAATAGCCACTAGGGGCAACAGTGAGCACTGTTACCTTCAAGTAGGCTAGTTTTGCTTGGGTGTGGAGGACAGGGGTGGTGGATGGATGCATGCATCTGCCTCTGGTTTCAAAGTTTGCATGTTCGAATCCAGCGATAGAAAGTTGTTTTTGATATTTTGTTTTAAGGCTATCCCAAACCTGAACTCTTACCTTAACCATTCGGAGTTAATGCCTAACCTTAACCTTGGAATGATACAAATGTATGACCATAGTAGAGACACACATTTCCCTCAGATTACACAGACCCACCCATTTTGATTAACTCCCATATCTACTGGGTAAAATACCACAGTGTGCCATCAAAGCAGCAAGATTTGTGACCTGTTGCCACAAGAAAAGGGCAACCAGTGAAGAACAAACACCATTGTAAATACAACCCATATTTATGTTTATTTATTTTCCCTTTTGTACTTTAACTATTTGCACATTATTGTAACACTGTACATAGCTATTATATTACATATGGCATGTGTATATATACTTTGAAACTTGTGAGTGTTAATTTCTGATTGATTATTTTCATTTTGTTTATTATCTACTTCACTTGCTTTGGCAATGTCAACATATGTAATCCCCAAAGCCAACACCTCCTTTGGCCACCTTTCCTTCCAGTTCTTTGCTGCCAATGACTGGAACGAATTGCAAAAATTGCTGAAGCTGGAGACTTATATTTCCCTCACTAACTTTAAACATCAGCTATTTGAGCAGATAGCCGATCGTTGCAGCTGTTCATAGCCCATCTGTAAATAGCCCATCCAATCTATCTACTTCATCCCCATATTGTTTGTATTTACTTTTCTGCTCTTTTGCACACCAGTATTTCTACTTGCACATCATCATCTGCACATCTATCACTCCAGTGTTAATTTGCTAAATTGTAATTACTCCGCTATTATGGCCTATTTATTGCCTTACCTCCTCACACCATTTGCACACACTGTATATAGACTTTCTTTTTTTTCTATTGTGCTATTGACTGTACGCTTGTTTATTCCATGTGTAACTCTGTGTTGTTTGTGTCACACTGCTTTGCTTTATCTTGGCCAGGTTGCAGTTGTAAATGAGAACTTGTTCTCAACTGGCCTACCTGATTAAATAAAGGTGAAATAAAAACATAAAAATAAATATATTCCCATGCCAATACAGCCCTTTGAATTGAAAGAGAGGGAGAGTGTGTATTGAGCTTCTGCTATAGGAGCATATTCTGTTATCATAGTAACCTCAGAATCAAATTTCCTGTCAGACTGAATTTTACTCATGGAAAACACTCTCTCTCTCCTTTTTCTCTCTTTCTCTCCTTTGTTGGCAGTAATCCGTGTGTCTTCTGCTCCGTGTGCTAGTCTTTGGTTGAGTGTGTGTGTGTTTGTATTAGCCCATAGTTGATCGGGTCATTTCCTGAGGTCAGTTTGTTTTAATTGGATAATCCCCAGTTGATTCAGATTAGAACATATTGAAACACAGAGGAGTGCTGCCATGGTGTCTGACCTGCAGTCACTGTAGATACTGGGTTAAGCCTTCATGACATCTCCCTCTCCCTCTCCCCCTCCCTCTCCCCCTCCCCTCCCCTCCCCTCCCCCTATCTCTCTCCTTTTCTTTCTCTTTCTCTCTCCCTGTCTCTCTCTCCCCCTCTCTCCCTCTCTCCCCTGTCTCTCTCTCTCTCCCTGTCTCTCTCTCCCCTCTTCCCATCTATCTCCCTCAATCTTTATCTTCCTCCCTCCATATGTCTCTCTTTTCTTTATCTTCTTCCTCCCTTCTTCCATCCCATCCTCCATCTCTCCCTTTCTCTCTCACATTCCTTTCTCTCTCACCATCCCTTTCTCTCTCACATCTCTCTTAACCCCGTTATCTAGCCAAGTGGATAACAATGTCTCTTTCTTTGTCTTTCTTTGTTTGGAAGAAATGATCAGCAACATTCCCTAGTACTATTGGGGTGGTTACCTCCCATCAGAATGGGTTGTAGAGTGTAATCCTGGTCTTTCTGTGCTGTGTGGATTAGGTAGACAGTGTCAGTGCTTCAGTAACACTCTCAGCGGTTTACAGCAGCCAAGGCAATCAGGCAGTAGGCACATGGTAAAAGACACAAAAATAATTCCCTATATTCCAAACCTGGGTACAACAGGCCCCTGTGTTCTGATGTGTGTGTGTGTGCCTATGGTGTGTGTTATTGTGTGTGTGTGTGTGCATGCGTGTGTCTGTGTGTGTGTGTGTGTGCACGTGTGTGTATGTTCCTGTGACCTATGCATTTATGATCTGCTTAATATAATACAATCTCAAACTGTGTGTGTGTGTATGTGTGTGTGTGTGTGTGTGTGTGTGTGTGTGTGTGTGTGTGTGTGTGTGTGTGTGTGTGTGTGTGTGTGTGTGTGTGTGTGTGTGTGTGTGTGTGTGTGTGTGTGTGTGCGTGCGTGTGCGAGTGTGTCTGTGTGTGAGTGTGTGAGTGTGTGAGTGTGTGAGTGTGTGAGTGTGTGCATGTGTGAGTGGTGTGAGTGGTGTGTGTGCCATGCATCCTGAATTAGGGGCACTGTGTGATCATTTTTGGCAGAACACCTTGATATGGACTGGAGTCCATGGGGTATTATTGGGCTGTGGATTTAGTTCTCTCCAGACATGCAGAGCTGCAGTGTGTGTCCTATGGCCTACCTAGAACAGTAATCCAGGTCACAGACACACACACTCTGATTTAGTGATGCATATTTAAATATGAATGAGGTAGTGACAACCTGAGAGTTATAATGGAGTAAATTCTCCACTCTAAATACTAGGCTAATCCAGCACAATTAACCTCTCAAAACGCAGCTCATGCTAATATTTTAGTCTGTGGAGAAAGACATCTTAGCAGGGTTGTGAGTGTGTGTGTGTGTGTGAGTGAGTGAGGGTGAGTGTGTGAATTAATGAGTGTCTCTGTGTGTCCTTGCGTATGTGCGTGATGTTACGCTAGTCAACAGGCTGACATCTAAATGGAGTTGCTCTCTATCGTCGGTCCTGGAAATTGATTCCTTCTGAATCATGCTGTTCCTTTGTGTGTGTCTGTCTAGGTCTGTATCTGTGTGCATGCATGTGTGTGTGTATTCACATGTATGTGTGTAAGTGTGCAAGTGTGTATATGTGCGTGATGGCGTGTTAAGGTGTGTGCTATTGTCTGTGATAAGGTGTGTGTGTGTGTGTGTGTGTGTGTGTGTGTGATGAGGTGTCTGTGTGTGTACCAGGGTGTGTGCACTAGGGTATGTGTACTAGAGTGTGTGTACTCAAGTGTGTGTACTAGAGTGTATGAGCTAGTGTGTGTACTAGGGTGTGTGTACTAGGGTGGGTGTGATAAGGTGTGTGTACGAGTGTGTGTGCTAGGGTGTGTGTGATAAGGTGTGTGTGTATTAGAGTGTGTGTACTAGGGTGTGTGTACTAGAGTGTGTGTACTAGAGTGTGTGTACTAGTGTGTGTGTACTAGGATGTGTGCACTAGGGTGTGTGTACTTGGGTGTGTGTACTAGAGTGTGTGTACAAGGGTGTGTGTACTAGGGTGTGTGTGCATACTAGGGTGTGTGTACTAGAGTGTGTGTACTAGGGTGGGTGTGCATACTAGGGTGTATGTGTGCATACTAGGGTTTGTGCATACTAGTGTATGTGTACTAGGGTGTGTGTGCATACTAGGGTGTGTGTGCATACTAGGGTGTGTGTGCTAGGGTGTGTGTGCATACTAGGGTGTGTGTGCATACTAGGGTGTGTGTACTAGGGTTTGTGTGCATACTAGGGTGTGTGTACTAGGGTTTGTGTGCATACTAGGGTGTGTGTACTAGGGTGTGTGTGCATACTAAAGTGTGTGTGCATACTAGTGTGTGTGTACTAGGGTGTGTGTGTGCA
The DNA here is from genome assembly GCF_036934945.1 of Oncorhynchus masou masou. Classification (NCBI taxonomy): domain Eukaryota; kingdom Metazoa; phylum Chordata; class Actinopteri; order Salmoniformes; family Salmonidae; genus Oncorhynchus; species Oncorhynchus masou. The sequence continues at coordinate 15,591,418 of NC_088242.1, forward strand.
AAAGGGTGTGTGTGATAAGGTTCATGTGTGTACTAGAGTGTGTGTGCTAGTGTGTGCATGATAAGGTCTGTGTGATAAGGTGTGGGTACTAGGGTATGTGTGTGTACTAGGGTGTGTGTGATAAGGTGTGTGTGTGATACGGTGTGAGTGTGTACTAGTGTGTGTGTACTACAGTGTGTGTACCATGGTGTGCATACTAGGGTGTGTGTACTAGGGTGTGCGTGCTAGGGTGTGTGTACTAGAGTGTGTGTACTATGGTGTGTGTACTAGAGTGTGTGTACCATGGTGTGTATACTACGGTGTGTGCAATAAGGTGTGTGTGTGTGTACTATGGTGTGTGCACTAGGGTGTGTGTACTAGGGTGTGTGTGCTAGGGTGTGTGTACTAGAGTGTGTGTACAAGGGTGTGTGTACTAGGGTGTGTGTGCATACTAGGGTGTGTGTACTAGAGTGTGTGTACTAGGGTTGGTGTGCATACTAGGGTGTATGTGTGCATACTAGGGTTTGTGCATACTAGTGTATGTGTACTAGGGTGTGTGTGCATACTAGGGTGTGTGTGCATACTAGGGTGTGTGTGCTAGGGTGTGTGTGCATACTAGGGTGTGTGTGCATACTAGGGTGTGTGTACTAGGGTTTGTGTGCATACTAGGGTGTGTGTACTAGGGTTTGTGTGCATACTAGGGTGTGTGTACTAGGGTGTGTGTGCATACTAAGGTGTGTGTGCATACTAGTGTGTGTGTACTAGGGTGTGTGTGTGCAAAAGGGTGTGTGTGATAAGGTTCATGTGTGTACTAGAGTGTGTGTGCTAGTGTGTGCATGATAAGGTCTGTGTGATAAGGTGTGGGTACTAGGGTATGTGTGTGTACTAGGGTGTGTGTGATAAGGTGTGTGTGTGATACGGTGTGAGTGTGTACTAGTGTGTGTGTACTACAGTGTGTGTACCATGGTGTGCATACTAGGGTGTGTGTACTAGGGTGTGCGTGCTAGGGTGTGTGTACTAGAGTGTGTGTACTATGGTGTGTGTACTAGAGTGTGTGTACCATGGTGTGTATACTACGGTGTGTGCAATAAGGTGTGTGTGTGTGTACTATGGTGTGTGCACTAGGGTGTGTGTACTAGGGTGTGTGTGCTAGGGTGTGTGTACTAGAGTGTGTGTACTATGGTGTGTGCACTAGGGTGTGTGTACTAGGGTGTGTGTGCTAGGGTGTGGGTACTAGGGTGTGTGTACTAGAGTGTGTGTACCATGGTGTGTATACTAGGGTGTGTGCGATAAGGTGTGTGTGTGTACCAGGGTGTGTGCACTAGGGTGTGTGTATTAGGGTGTATTAGGGTGTGTGTGCTAGGGTGTGTGTACTAGAATGGGTGTGATAAGGTGTGTGTGTGTGTGTATACAAGTGTATGTACTAGTGTGTGTGTGTGTGTGTGTGTGTGTGTGTGTGTGTGTGTGTGTGTGTGTGTGTGTGTGTGTGTGTGTGTGTGTGTGTGTGTGTGTGTGTGTGTACTAGTGAGAGTGTGTTAAGGTGTGTGTACTAGTGTGTGTCTGATAATGTATGTGTGTGTGTGTGTGCTATGGTGTTTGCAGCTAGTGTGTGTGTGTGTACTAGGGGGTGTGTGTACTAGGGTGTTTGCAGCTAGTGTGTGTGTGTGTACTAGGGGGTGTGTGTACTAGGGTGTGTGCACTAGGGTGTGTGTATTAGGGTGTATTAGGGTGTGTGTACTAGGGGGTGTGTGTACTAGGGTGTGTGCACTAGGGTGTGTGTATTAGGGTGTATTAGGGTGTGTGTACTAGGGTGTGTGTGTACTAGGGTGTGTGTGTACTAGGGTGTGTGTGTGTACTAGGGGGTGTGTGTACTAGGGTGTATTAGGGTGTGTGTACTAGGGGGTGTGTGTACTAGGGTGTGTGTATTAGGGTGTGTGTATTAGGGTGTATTAGGGTGTGTGTGCTAGGGTGTGTGTACTAGAATGGGTGTGATAAGGTGTGTGTGTGTGTGTATACAAGTGTATGTACTAGTGTGTGTGTGTGTGTGTGTGTGTGTGTGTGTGTGTGTGTGTGTGTGTGTGTGTGTGTGTGTGTGTGTGTGTGTGTGTGTGTGTGTGTGTGTGTGTGTGTGTGTGTGTGTACTAGTGAGAGTGTGTTAAGGTGTGTGTACTAGTGTGTGTCTGATAATGTATGTGTGTGTGTGTGTGCTATGGTGTTTGCAGCTAGTGTGTGTGTGTGTACTAGGGGGTGTGTGTACTAGGGTGTTTGCAGCTAGTGTGTGTGTGTGTGCTAGGGGGTGTGTGTACTAGGGTGTGTGCACTAGGGTGTGTGTATTAGGGTGTATTAGGGTGTGTGTACTAGGGGGTGTGTGTACTAGGGTGTGTGCACTAGGGTGTGTGTATTAGGGTGTATTAGGGTGTGTGTACTAGGGGGTGTGTGTACTAGGGTGTGTGTGTACTAGGGTGTGTGTGTGTACTAGGGGGTGTGTGTACTAGGGTGTATTAGGGTGTGTGTACTAGGGGGTGTGTGTACTAGGGTGTGTGTATTAGGGTGTGTGTATTAGGGTGTATTAGGGTGTGTGTACTAGGGTGTGTGTATTAGGGTGTGTGTATTAGGGTGTATTAGGGTGTGTGTACTAGGGTGTATTAGGGTGTGTGTACTAGGGTGTATTAGGGTGTGTGTACTAGGGTGTATTAGGGTGTGTGTACTAGGGTGTATTAGGGTGTGTGTACTAGGGTGTATTAGGGTGTGTGTACTAGGGTGTATTAGGGTGTGTGTACTAGGGTGTATTAGGGTGTGTGTACTAGGGTGTGTGTATTAGGGTGTGTGTATTAGGGTGTATTAGGGTGTGTGTACTAGGGTGTATTAGGGTGTGTGTACTAGGGTGTATTAGGGTGTGTGTACTAGGGTGTATTAGGGTGTGTGTACTAGGGTGTGTGAATTAGGGTGTATTAGGGTGTGTGTACTAGGGGGTGTTTGATCTCCAGGAGCGTCATGCTACACTCTTTTCCTCAGATGATCTTAACCTCATTTCCATCTCCCTCTTAACTTCCTCTGAACTTAAAAAGGGAAGTAAAAAATAGTGAGACTTGCTTTCAATGTGAATGACAAATCTATTACTCAAATTTCTTTGTGAACTTGGCCGAGTCGCCCAAAAAGTCACATGTTGCAGATTTAACTTCCTGTTCCAGAATGCTAAAATCAGGACAACATCTACAAGGCCACTTTGCACACCACTACCTCTTCCTCTGTCAGTTAAGACAGAAACATTCTGGAACTTTGAATGTAAGTGCATGTTTGTGTAGTGCATCCATGTTATTGTTATACTGTGATATACTGTACGTTGCACTTTGAGTCTGATTCATATAGCTGGGTTGGCCCTGGCGTTAATTCATTTTCATGATCTCACGAGCTACCAGCTCTCAGTCTCATTTCAGAATTAGACATCCATGTTTCTCAAACATCACATTTCTAAGTTGTACCAAAAGTCATATTTTGAAGTGTTGGCAACGGTAAGGCAACGGTTCCCCAATGAAGGGTCGTGACCCCATGTGGGGTCGCCTGATATGAAAATGGGGTCAAGGGAGAATTTTTCTGAATCCTGAAGAAAAAATTATATATATAAAAATATATATTATAATATATATATTATATATTATGATGTCTTAGTATCTCAAAATCCTTGTATTGTGGTTAGCCTGTTATTCTTTTTAGAAAATATCAAATTCAACCAGAGAGCTCCATTAGATCATGGGAAAAGGCCGCGCTTGAATCATTCCCACGGTGAATGGTTACGCCCGCTACGCTATGAAAACACACACTATTGGCAACAACAATGTGGGGTGGCAGAGGCACATAAACTCACATCAGTATATTTGTCAGATAACACTGTAAACAAAGTATTGCTAGCTATCAAGAGGAAACCGACAGCTTATGCTCATATGATGCCCATGTTTTGCCTTTTGTTTGTTACACATGTCGAGGGATGCTATTCACTAGGACATTCACGATTCCAGAGATGTTTAGTGTGCGGCGTGGCTATATTGACGAAAAACTGATTTCATGAGATCGATTGGTAAGATTTTGCACAGATGGGGCTCCATCTATGGCGGTACGGCGGGCAGGCCTCTGCACTCTACTTCTGAATGTGTCTCCCTCTGCAAAATGGAGGCATTGTATGATACTCTGAGAGCAACTGGCTATGACAAAGCGGTACACAAAACTCTGAGATATATTGCAGCAGGTAACTTGGACTGTATACTATGTCAAACCACATCCACTGCGAGCCCGCCTGTTCACTAAACTATGTGGAGATATAAGATCAGAGCATGATGATGTTCTATTCCACTCCGAGGCTTGGTGGTTATCGAGGGGGAGATGTTTGGCATTGAGAGAGGAACTGTTGTCCTTCACAAAGGATGTGAAAACATATACAGTATAAATACTTGTTTGACTTTCTGTGTAGTGAAAAGAAAATGTCAAATCAAATCAAAGTTTATGTTATTGAGGGTGTAGATAACTGCTTGTGTTCCTTGATCCAACAATATCTAACAATACACAGCAATACACACAAATCTAAAAAGTAAAAAAAATTGAATTAAAAAATATATAAATATTAGGACGAGCAATGTTGCAGTCTGGAGTATAAATATGTATACTGGAGTAGTATAAATAGTATAAATATAAATATAAAATATAAATATACTAAATAAATATATATAAATAAATACTGTATGTGATGGGATGTATAGACAATATGTAGTATAGTATATGTACAGCAATAGTTCAATAGGATAGTATATGTTCAGCAATAGTTAAATAGGATAGACCTTGACTAGAATACAGTACTTACAAACGAAGTGATAAATCAGTATTTTGTATTTGTATTTATTAAGGATCCACATTAGCTCCTGCCAAGGCAGCAGCTACTCTTCCTGGGGTCCAAACATACCAAAGCACCCACATTACATATAAAACAAAATATAAAACTGTGAACTATGTTTGTACTGAATGAGCTAAATATTAAACAGTACATCATATAACATTCCTACACCACCACATATCACCACATACAACACAACATGTTCAATACCACCATACAACAATAGCACAATGTGTTTGTATGCATGTGGCTGTACCTTTGTGTGTACCTCTTCACAGTCCCTGTTCCATGAGGTGTATTTTTACCTGCTATTTAAATCCACTGCTTAAATCCACTGAATAGAGTTCCATGTAGTCATGGCTCTATGGAGTACTGTGCGCCTCCCATAGTCTGTTCTGGACTTGGGGACTGTGAAGAGACCTCTGGTGGCATGTCTTGTGGGGTATGCATAGGTGTCCGAGCTACATTCAGCTTGTCAACACCTCTTACAAAAAGTAATGTAATGTAATGATGAAGTCAATCTCTCTTCCACTTTAAGCCACGAGAGATTGACATGCATGTCATTAATGTTAGCTCTCCATGTCCTTTTAAGGGCCAGCCGTGCTGCCCTGTTCTGAGCCATTTTCCCTCTTTGTGGCACCTGACCACACTACTGACCAGAAGTCTAGGTGTGACATAACCAGGGCCTGTAGGACCTGCCTTGTTGATAGTGTTGTTAAGAAGGCAGAGCATCACTTTATTATGGACAGACTTTCCCCATCTTAGCTACTGTTGTATCAATATGTTTTGACCATGACAGATATCCTGTACAATCCAGGGTTACTCCAAGCAGTTTAGTCACCTCAACTTGCTCAATTTACACATTATTCATTACGAAATGTAGTTGAGGTTTAGGGTTTAGTGAATGATTTGTCCCAAATACAATGCTTTTAGTTTTGGAAATATTTAGGACTAACTTATTCCTTGCTACCCATTCCAAAACTAACTGCAGCTCTTTGTTAAGTGTTGCAGTCATTTCAGTTGCTATAGTAGCTGATGTGTACATTATAGTGTCATCCGCATACATAGACATACTGGCCTTACTCAAAGCCAGTGGCATGTTGTTAGTAAATCTTTCATACCCATGGCCCAACAATGATACTGGACCTGAAATGATTGCGGTTTTTGGAGTCTTTTAATGCTAAAATCAGTTCTTTATAATCAATTTTCAGATATTCCGAGCTAGCCTGCCTGATGTCGTTGAACCCACATGGACTACGACGGTGTCAGCTCCTGGCATTTGTCGCAGAACAGTCGGAAGCAGCCTTGTGATATCCTGTACTCTTGTCCTGGGTAGCACAGGGTTTTTGCCTTAGGAACTGAGATCTTTCTCATCATAGAGCTGCCTATGATGACAGCTGGGTATGTTGAATGGGCCTGTCTCTCAGGCAGACTCACAATCTGATGAGGATGGGAGCTCGATGGGAGCGATAGAGACCATCCAGCTGGTCTATGCATGCTCTGAGGAAGCGGCTAGGGATGCTGTCTAGGCCAACAGCCTTGCGAGGGTTAACACACTTAAATGACTTACTCACGTCGGCCACAGAGGATGAGAGCTCACAGTCTACGGTAGTGGTAGTGTCCAGCATCGGTGAAGAAAGATTTTAGTTTGTCAGGGAGCAGGACGTCAGTGACCGCGACGTGGCTGGTTTTCCATTTATAATCTGTGAATATCTGGAGTCCCTGCCACATATGTCTCGTGTCTGAGCAGTTGAATTGCCTCTCTACTTTGTCTCTGTACTGACATTTTGCCTGTTTGCCTTGTCTTACGAAGGGCATAGCTGGACTGTTTGTAGTTGATCATATTCCCAGTCACGTTGCCATGGTTAAATACGATGGTTCGCTCTTTCAATTTTACACGAATGCTGCAATCTTTCCACATTTTTGGGTTTGGATAGGTATTTAAACATCACAGTGGAATGACATCCCCTATTCACTTTCTGAGGAACTCAGTCACCATGTCAGGCTATACATCAATGTTATTCTCAGAGGTAAGCTGGAACATATCCCAGTCTGCGTGATCAAAACAATCTTAAAGCATGGATTCCGATTGGTCAGACCAGCGTTGACCAGTCCTTACTACGGGTACATCCTGTTTGAGTTTCTGCCTGAACGAAGGAAGGAGTATGATGAAGGCATAATCTGATTTGCCAAAAAGAAGGCCGGCGAGGTCCTTGTAGCCATCCAGGAAGGGAGAATAGCAATGGTCGAGAGTGTTTGAGGTGATGTGTTGATTTGATATGATTTAAGTCTCCAGCTACAATAAATGCTGCCTCAGGATATGCGGTTTCCAGTTTCCACAAAGTCCAGTGTAGTTGCTTGAGAGCCGCTGTTGTTTTGGGGAAATATACACGGCTGTGATGATGATCGAAGAGATTATGTGGTCAGCATTTGATTGTGAGGTATTTTAATCAGGTAAACAGAAGGACTTGAGTCCCTGTATGTTACCACAATCACACCATGAGTAGTTAATCATGAAACATACACCTTCTTTTTCCTGGAGAGTTCTTTATTCCTGTCTACGCGTTGTACTGAGAACTTAGCTGGCTGTATGGACGTGGATATGTCTCCTTGCCTATGTAACAGAAATATTTGGGAAGCTGAACCAACTGAACACAAGCATGCAGGGGAAATACAAAAACATTATACAGATGAGTGGTCACATCAGTGGATTCAGAGGAGAGAAGTCTTATTCTCATCTACGGGGCTGCAGTTGAGCAGGTTGAGAGCTTCAAGTTCCTTGGTGTTCACATCACCAACAAACTAACATGGTCCAAACACACCAAGACAATCATGAAGAGGGCACAACAAAACCTATTCCCCCTCAGCAGACTGAAAAGATTTGGCATGCGTCCTCAGATCCTCAAAAGGTTCTAGGCCTGCACCATCAAGAGCATCCTGACTGGTTGCATCACTGCCTGGTATGGCAACTGCTCGGCCTCATACCGCAAGGGCACTACAGAGGGTAGTGCGAATGGCCCAGTATATCACTGGGGCCAAGTTTCCCGCCACCCAGGATCTCTATACCAGGCGGTGTCAGAGGAAGGCCCTAAAAATAGTCAAAGACTCCAGCCACCCTAGTCATAGACTGTTCTCTCTGCTACCGCATGGCAAGCGGCACCGGAGCACCAAGTCTAGGTCCAAGAGGCTTCTAAACAGCTTGTACCCCCACGCCATACGATTCCTGAACACCTAATCAAATGGCTACCCAGACTATTTGCATCACCCCCCTCCCTCTCTTTTACACTGCTGCTACTCTCTGTTGTTATCATCTGTTATTGCTTTAATAACTCTACCTACATGTACATAATACCTCAACTAACCGTTGTCCCCGCACATTGACTCTGTACCGGCACTCCCCTGTATATAGTGATGTTATTGTTATTTTACTGCTGCTCTTTAATTACTTGTTACTTTTATTTCTTATCCTTTTTTTTAAATAATAAACTGCATTGTTGATTAGGGGCTCGTAAGTAAGCATTTCACTGAGTCACAAACAGGCTCGAAGCCCGTTACAAAAAGGGAAACAACGTGGAGATTAGGAATAACAAAAATTGATTTCTTAACTGAAGTAACGTAAATACAATTAACAACAGTTTGTGTAATCTGAGCCCAGGTGTGTCTCATTTCGCTGAAGACCCTCCCGGCTCCACCCCTGAATCCTATTAAGGAAAACAAGAGCAGACAGAGTGGGAGGGTGACTAATCATTTTTTCACCATTATTTAACCAGGTAGGCCAGTTGAGAACAAGTTCTCATTTACAACTGTGACCTGGCCAAGATAAAGCAAAGCAGTCCGACAAAAAACCAACAACACAGAGTTACACATGGAGTAAACAAACGTACAGTCAATAACACAATAGAATAACCTGTATAGAGTGTGTGCAAATGAAGTAAGGAGGTAAGGCAATTAATAGGCCAATAGTGGCGAAGTAATTACAATTTATCAATTTACACTGGAGTGATATACTTTGATTTAAGTTAAGTTAATTTTAGATTTGTGTCCACATCACCCATTAAAGAGTTTGTTAATTAACAGTACATTTCAGGCACTCTGAGGTGTGTGTGTGGCTTTGTATCTCACTGTGACAGCTCATTAATTCAACAACTAACTGGCCTGTTAAATCAACCAACCATCACGAATCAAGTCAAATGAAAAATAACTGCTTTGATTTTATGACCTATGCTTTTATGATCTGCTTAATATAATATAATCTCCAAGTGTGTGTGTGTGTGTGTGTGTGTGTGTGTCAGAGCATGGCATAGTAGATCATCCAAATCAGGCCTCTTGCTAAGTGCAATGTCTACATTCAACTAAGATAGTGTACACTAATGGAAGTGTGGAGAGACACTTTCTCTCATTTGACAAAAAAAGAGAAAGAAAGAGTAGCCAGAAAGACTTGGAGAGAAGGTATAGGTGACGGAGATGAGAGATGTGTGTGTGTGTCTGGGTGGGTGGGGGGGTCAGTGAGAGGACAGGGGACAGGGTCAGTGAGGGTAGAATGTGTGTTGCTTTCAGAGTTGCTGTTCCATGTCCCTGTGGTGCATGAATTTACAGCATGTTTATTCCTCTAATTGATTTAGACCAGCATTTTACCCACCAACACGCACACACACACACACACACGCATGCACACGCACGCACACGCACACACGCACACGCACACGCACACACACACACACACACACACACCCTTTTCAGTCCCCACCCCTCTAGGCTACTGTAGGCAGCTGCTGCCTCCTTGACCTTCACAAAGCATCCCTGTTATCTCACACATATTCTCTCTCTTTCTCTTTCTCTTTCTCTTTCTCTCTCTTTCTCTGTCTCTGTCTCTATGTCTCTGTCTCTCTTTCTCTCTCAAATAAACACACACACACACACACCCTTTTATCTTCTGAACTGTGGCTGTGGGAGCAGTCTACTAATAGAAAGTCTATTGACAGGCGGTGTCTGCTGTGAAAGCAGTTGGTCCTTCAGTACTCCAGTGGATAACGCTGGATTGTATTCAGTCATTGTCAGCACTGACAAAATTAAATGTCTGATCGAACAGGTTAAAGTTTACCCGGTCGATATGACCTAGACCCACAGGGACTTTTTGTCCCAGAACTCAGCGGTGTCCCTCATTACAATGGTTTCCTAGGTAACCCCAATCACAGCCAAGGACACTGTTTGATTGACAGCTGTGACATACAGAGCGGGGAGGTGTTGACAGCTCAGACAACCTAGGGAGATCACAGTCAGGGCTGTGTGTGTCAGACAGAGATAAATATGGGTATAACACCACTTAAAAAATATGCTATGTTTGGCTGGCTACCTCTACCACCTCACCGGGCATAAGGGACAGAGACAGACACAATCAGGCTGAGGCTAGACCAGAGTGTACTTATTGCAGAAGAAAACAGGGTGTCAAAATGGTATGCATTATGCAGTGTGGATTTAGCATTACTCCATGACACATAGCTAGATACCTCATAGGCCTAAAATAGGTATGTGTGTGTGTGTGTAGTTAAGGACTAGCATTAGTGGAACTAATACCACTGTCTCGCCACTCAGTTTAACACTTTGTTTAGGGATTACACAGACAGAAGGCTACAGACAACTTGTTTAGGGATTACACAGACAGAAGGCTACAGACAACTTGTTTAGGGATTACACAGACAGCAGGCTACAGACAGGTTGTTTAGGGATTACACAGACAGAAGGCTACAGACAACTTGTTTAGGGATTACACAGATAGCAGGCTACAGACAGGTTGTTTATGGATTACACAGACAGCATGCTACTGACAGGATGTTTAGGGATTACATCGACAGCAGGCTACTAACTGGTTGTTTAGGGATTACACAGACAGCAGGCTACTGACAGGTTGTTTAGGGATTACACAGACAACATATGGAACTGTTTTTAAAATGGTCATACCAAGGATGATTTTGCTTTTTCATTTTGAATGTTAAGACCGCTTAAATTATAAAATATGTACAGTACCAGTCAACAGTTTGGACACACATCCAAAATAACACATATGAAATCATGTAGTATTGAAATCATATTTTAAATTTGAGATTCTGCAAAGTAGCCACCCTTTGCCTTGATGACAGCTTTGCACAATCTTGTCATTCTCTCAACCAGCTTCATGAGGTAGTCACCTGGAATGCATTTCAATTAACAGGTGTGCGTTGTTCAAATATAATTTGAGAAATTTCCTTATTTCTCAATGCCTTTTGAGACAATCAGTTGTGTTGTGACAAGGTAGGGGTGGTATACAGAAGATAACCCTATTTGATAAAATACCAAATCCATATTAGGGCAGATTCCAGCTCAAATAAGCAAAGAATAATTATAGTATAGTTGAAGTCAGAAGTTTACATACACTTAGGTTGGAGTCATTAAAACTAATTTTTCAACCACTCCACAAATTTCTTGTTAATTAACCTCTCTTGGGTACGGGGCAGTATTTTCATGTCCGGATGAAAAGCGTGCCAAAAGTAAACTGATGTTACTCAGGCCCAGAAGCTATGATATGCATATAATATATAGTAGATTTAGATAGAAAACACTCTGAAGATTCTAAAACTGTTTGAATAATGTAAGTGAGTATAACCAAATTGATTTGGCAGGCAAAACCCTGAACACAATCCATCCAGGGACGGGTTTTTTTTAGGGCTTTGTGTTTTCCATTTTTTTTCTATGGGAATCATAATTTATTAGGGCCCAGATTGCAGTTCCTATGGCTTCCACTAGAAATTGGTCGATGTTTTTCTTTTGAGAAATGAAGAAGAAGTGCTGTTCTTTGTACGTGTCACTCCAGTAGTCCCTAGTATTTTGGTGTGCGTGTTATTTTTCTTTGCTGCAGGAGCGACTGGTGCACTTCACAAAATAGGTGGCATCAGGAGGAAAGAAAATGATGTGCATATATTGAAGCAACATCTCAGGACATCCGTCAGGAAGTTAAAGCTTGGTCACAAATGGGTCTTCCAAATGGACAATGACCCCAAGCATACTTCCAAAGTTGTGACAAAATGGCTTAAGGACAACAAAGTCAAGGTACTGGAGTGGCCATCACAAAGCCCTGACCTCAATCCTATAGAAAATGTGTAGGCAGAACTGAAAAAGCATGTGCGAGCACGGAGGCCTACTAACCTGACTCAGTTACACCAGCTATGTCAGGATGAATGGGTCAAAATTCACCCAACTTATTGTAGGAAGCTTGTGTAACGCTACCCGACACGTTTGACTCAAGTTAAGCAATTTAAAGGCAATGCTGCCAAATACTAATTGAGTGTATGTAAACTTCTGACCCACTGGGAATGTGATGAAAGAAATAAAAGCTGAAATAAATCATTCTCGCTACTATTATTCTGGCATTTCACATTTTTAAAATAAAGTGGTGATCCTAACTGACCTAAAACAGGAAACTTTTACTAGGACTAAATGTCAGGAATTGTGAAAACAGAATTTAAATGTATTTGGCTAAGGTGTATGTAAACTTTGGACTTCAACTGTACATCATTACTTTAAGATATGAAGGTCAGTCAATGTCGAACATTTCAATAACTTTGAAAGTTTCGTCAAGTGCAGTCGCAAAAACCATCAAGCCCAATGATGAAACTGGCTCTCATGAGGACCGCCACAGGAAAGGAAGACGCAGAGTTACCTTTGCTGCAGAGGATAAGTTTATTAGAATTAACTGCGCCTCAGATTGCAGCCCAAATAAATGCTTCAGAGTTCAAGTAACAGACACGTCTCAACATCAACTGTTCAGATGAGACTGCGTAAATTAGGCCTTCATGGTCGAATTGCTGCAAAGAAACCACTACTAAAGGACACCAATAAGAAGAAGAGACTTGAAGGGGTCAAGAAAATCAAGAAATTGACATTTGACTGATGGAAATCTGTCCTTGGGTCTGATGAGTCCAAATTGGAGATTTTGGGGTCCAACCATTGTGTCTTTGTGAGATGCTGAGTAGGTGAACAGATGATCTCCGCATATGTGTTATTTGATAAAATAAAGAAACTCTTTAATGAATAGGTGTGTCCAAACTTTTGACTGGTACTATATAATGTAAATTACATTATGAAAGATAGGGTATAGGGGCTAATGTGGGATTGGGTGAAAGTATTTATGCTTCTATTACCACAGTATGATGTCATCACAAAGGAATATAGCAGGCCCATACTCAACTCCATCAAAGTATGTCCCACTCACAACCTGTCAGTAGCCTGCTGTCTGTGTAATCCTACATTGTAGAATTGTAATAACGGAGCTGTGAGTTGGGAAGCAGGTGCAGGTGAAACATTAAATAAAACAACAAAACCAGTAACGAGACAATTCCATGTAGCTAACAGCTGGTAAACAAAAACAATACCAACTGGTGAGAAATCAAAACGGAGTGACATATAAAGGGAAATAAATTATGAAGGTAATGAACTCCAGGTGTGAATCGTAATGATTAACAGGTGCGCGTAATGATGAGTGCCAGGTGTACGTAATGATGAATCCCAGGACCGATGGTTAGTACTCTGGCGACTTCGTACTCCGGAGGGGAGGAGCAGAAGAGGATGTGACAAGAATAATTGTGAAGACATCAAAACTATGAAATAACACATATGGAATCATATCGTAACCAAAAAAGTGTTAAACATGGGGGCCTAGCCCGAACAGGGAAAACAGCCCCAGACCATTATTCCTCCTCCACCAAACTTTACATCCACCAAACCCAGATTTGTTTGTCGGGCTGCCAGATGGTGAAGCATGATTCATCACCCCAGAGAATGCATTTCAAATGCTCCGAGTTGAATGGCGGCGAGCTTTACACCTCTCCAGCCAATGCTTGGCATTGCGCATGGTGATCGGCCATGGAAACACATTTTATGAAGCTCCCGATGAACAGTTCTTGTGCTGACTTTGCTTCCAGAGGCAGTTTGGAACTCGGTAGTGAGTGTTGCAACTGAGGACAGACGATTTTTACGCGCTTCACACTTCAGCACTCGGCGGTGCCGTTCTGTGAGCTTGTGTGGCCTACCACTTTGCGTCTGAGCAGTTGTTGCTCCTAGATGTTTCCACTTCACAATAACAGCAGTTAAAGTTGACCGGGGTAGCTCTAGTAGGGTAGAAATTGAACGAACTGACTCATTGGAAAGTTGGCATCCTATGACGATGCCATGTGGAAAGTCACTGAGCTCTTCAGTAAGGCCATTCTCCTGCCAATGTTTGTCCATGAAGATTGCATGGCTGTGTGCTCGATTTTATACACCTGTCAGCAACGTGTGTGGTGGAAATAGCTGAATCCACTCATTTGAAGTGGTGCCCACATACTATTTTACATATAGTGTATTCGATTTCCAACAAACATAAATGTAACTTGAAATAGACCTGTCATTGATTTGTTGTTGACCTCTAGACAAAACGAGACACAAACTGCATACGCTGATGACAAGCAAATATGCAAATCCAACCAACTAGCCAGTGTGATGCAATGGGATTATATTGACAAAGAACTTTAGAAAAATTAGGAAATCATGTTGACACAATCATTTAAAAAAGATGTAAATAGCTGACCTGATACTCATATTTGTTTTGTATTTGTCTCTGACAGGTGGAGTTTAATGGATAGAAATGATATTTCTCATTTGTTCCCATATTTTATGTATATTTAGGGAAAGGAAGTCAGAGTCTAATATGATTACGGCTCATTTCTGTCAAGCAGCCACAGGCAACAGACGAGAGAGAAACAGACACACACACACACACACATACACACCACCAGCAGTGTTGATTGAATTAGTGTGAAATTTACTGAAAACAATCTCCATGGAGACAATCTGACTATACTCCAGAAAACACTTGGTGTGTGTGTGTGTGTGTGTGTGTGTGTGTGTGTGTGTGTGTGTGTGTGTGTGTGTGTGTGTGTGTGTGTGTGTGTGTGTGTGTGTGTGTGTGTGTGTGTGTGTGTGTGTGCGTGCGTGTGTGTGTGTGTGTGTGTGTGTGCGTGCGTGCGCACGTGCGTGCGTGCGCAAGTGCATTTTATGATGCACAGGCAAACGACACTATTCTTAAGTTACCTAGGGGTTTGTCAAAGAAAAAATGATGTTAGAGCTGTAGCCTACACCACAGCTCAGACACATTCACCAAGGGTACCAATGGATCAGTTGGTAGGATTATGTTTTAAGGTGGATTCCTGCATACGCCACATGCACCGAGGGAGAGGGGGAGGGGAGGATGGAGAGGAAGAGGGGTGGAAATAAGTAGAAGATTTTCACTACAAGACCATTGCGCAAGAGGAACTGCACCTCCCTACTTTCAGGCTCTGCTCAAACCCTCCACCCCAAATCTGTCCTGCCACCTCAGGTCTCTTGGCCCTCCCAGCCCTACAGGAGGGCCACTCTCACTCAGCTCAGTCCAAACTCTTCTCTGTCCTGGCACCCCAATGGTGGAACCAGCTTCCCCCCTGAAGCTAAGCCAACAGAGTCCCTGCCCATCTTCCGAAAACATATGAAAACCTACTTCAAACAGTATCTGTAAATAATCATCCTCCTCACTTCCTGTACATTCTATGCTTGTAATATGTGGTTGTCCAACCTAGATATCTTAAAATGAGTGTACTGTATGTCACTCTGGATAAGAGCGTGTGCTAGAGATGTAAATGTAGAGTGTGCCATCACAATAATTTAACCAATCAAGCAAATGCATTATGAGAGTGTGTAAAACAGTTTAGGATTTTAAATTCTCACTGGAAAAATATTTATTTACGTTTTAAGATTGAGTTCATAATCTGTTTTGTCCATTTTGGTCAATCATGCTCTTCCCTTTTCTCAGCCTATCCTACTCCTGTCCTCTTCCTGTCCCTACTCCAGCACTAAACCCAAACCTCAGACCTGTCCTCTTCCTGGCCCTAGCACTAACTCCAACCTCAGCCCTGTCCTCTTCCTTCCCCTACTCCAGCACTAAACCCAAACCTCAGACCTGTCCTCTTCCTGTCCCTACTCCAGCACAAAACCCAAACCTCAGACCTGTCCTCTTCCTGGCCCTAGCACTAAACCCAAACCTCAGACCTGTCCTCTTCCTGGCCCTAGCACTAAACCCAAACCTCAGACCTGTCCACTTCCTTCACCTACTCCAACACTAAACCCAAACCTCAGACCTGTCCTCTTCCTGGCCCTAGCACTAACTCCAACCTCAGCCCTGTCCTCTTCCTTCACCTACTCCAGCACTAAACCCAAACCTCAGACCTGTCCTCTTCCTGGCCCTAGCACTAAACCCAAACCTCAGACCTGTCCACTTCCTTCACCTACTCCAACACTAAACCCAAACCTCAGCCCTGTCCTCTTCCTTCACCTACTCCAACACTAAACCCAAACCTCAGACCTGTCCTCTTCCTGGCCCTAGCACTAACTCAAACCTCAGCCCTGTCCTCTTCCTTCCCCTACTCCAACACAAAACCCAAACCTCAGCCCTGTCCTCTTCCTTCACCTACTCCAACACTAAACCCAAACCTCAGCCCTGTCCTCTTCCTTCACCTACTCCAACACTAAACCCAAACCTCAGACCTGTCCTCTTCCTGGCCCTAGCACTAACTCAAACCTCAGCCCTGTCCTCTTCCTTCCCCTACTCCAACACTAAACCCAAACCTCAGCCCTGTCCTCTTCCTGCCACTCTGTCTACATGTGTGTATAGTGCGTATGTTTTTGTGTGTTTGTGTCTGTGCCTATGTTTGTGTTGCTTCACAGTCCCTGCTGTTTCATAAGGTGTATTTCTATCTGGTTTTTAAAAATCTAATTTTACTGCTTGCATGAGTTACTTGATGTGGAATAGAGTTCCATGTAGTCATGGCTCTATGTAGTAGTGTGTGCCTCCCATAGTCTGTTCTGGACTTGGGGACTATGAAGAAACCTCTTTGTGGCATGTCTTGTTGGGTATGCATGGGTGTCTGAGATTTGTGCCAGTAGTTCAAACCGATAGCTTGGTGCATTCAACATGTCAATACATCTCACAAATAGAAGTAGTGATGAAGTCAGTCTCTTCCTCACTTTGAGCCAGGAGAGATTGACATGCTTATTGTTAATAATGTTAGCTCTCTGTGTTCATCTAAGGGCCAACTGTGCTGCCCTGTTCTGAGCCAATAGCAATTGGTCCCTCTTTGTGGAATCTGACCAAATCAAATCCAATGTATTTATATAGCCCTTCGTACATCAGCTGATATCTCAAAGTGCTGTACAGAAACCCAGCCTAAAACCCCAAACAGCAAGCAATGCAGGTGTAGAAGCACGGTGGCTAGGAAAAACTCCCTAGAAAGGCCAAAACCTAGGAAGAAACCTAGAGAGGAACCAGGCTATGTGGGGTGGCCAGTCCTCTTCTGGCTGTGACGGGTGGAGATTATAACAGAACATGGCCAAGATGTTCAAATGTTCATAAATGACCAGCATGGTCCAATATTAATAATAAGGCAGAACAGTTGAAACTGGAGCAGCAGCACGGCCAGGTGGCCTGGGGTCAGCAAGGAGTCATCATGTCAGGCACGGTCCTAGGGCTCAGGTCCTCAGAGAGAGAGAAAGAAAGAATGAGAAAGAGATACTTAGAGTGAGCACACTTAAATTCACACAGGACACTGAATAGGACAGGAGAAGTACTCCAGATATAACAAACTGTCCCCAGCCCCCCGACACACAAACTACTGCAGCATAAATACTGGAGGTTGAGACAGGAGGGGTCAGGAGACACTGTGGCCCCATCCGAGGACACCCCCGGACAGGGCCAAACAGGAAGGATATAGCCCCACACACTTTGCCAAAGCACAGCCCCCACACCACTAGAGGGATATCTTCAACCACCAACTTACCATCCTGAGACAAGGCTGAGTATAGCCCACAATGATTTCCGCCACGGCACAACCCAGGGGGGGGGGCCAACCCAACCCAGACAAAATGATCACTTCAGTAACTCAACCCACTCAGGTGACGCACCCCTCCCAGGGGCGGTATGAGAGAGCCCCAGTAAGCCAGTGACTCAGCCCCTGTAATAGGGTTAGAGGCAGAGAATCCCAGTGGAAAGAGGGGAACCGGCCAGGCAGAGACAGCAAGGGCGGTTCGTTGCTCCAGGGCCTTTCCGTTCACCTTCCCACTCCTGGGCCAGACTACACTCAATCATATGACCCACTGAAGAGATGAGTCTTCCTATGGCTGCGGTCCCTGTACAGGGATCAAAATCAGCGGAAATTCCAGAGCGCCAACTAATAGTACTCGATACAACTCAAACTTTCATTAAAACACACATGCAGGGTACTCAATTAAAGCTACACTCGTTGTGAATCTAGCCAACATGTCAGATTTTTAAAATGCTTTTCGGCGAAAGCATGAGAAGCTATTATCTGATAGCATGCAACCCCCCGAAATACACGAAGGGGACGTAAACAAAATAATTAGCGTAGCCGGCACTACACAAAACGCAGAAATAAAATATAAAATATTCATTACCTTTGACGAGCTTCTTTGTTGGCACTCCTATATGTCCCATAAACATCACAATTGGGTCTTTTTTTTATATTAAATCTGTCCATGTATACCCAAAATGCCCATTTATGAACACCGTCAAATCCAGGAAAAAACTCTGTTTCAAAACGCAACGTCATTTTTTTAAATTAAAAAAGTTGCCTATAAACTTTGACAAAACACTTCAAACTACTTTTGTAATCCAACTTTAGGTATTAGTAAACGTTAATAAACGATCAAATTGATCACGGGGCGATCTGTATTCAATAGCAGCAAGTCTTGAAATCACCGTCCATATTCTCCCTTTCATAACTTCCTCCGGTATACTCAACGACAGGAAGTGCCTATTACTCATTTGACCAATGATTAACTTCAACAGAATTCCCAACACTGGCGACATCGTGCGGAAGCTGTAGGAACTGTAAACCGGGCGCTATCTATTTTCCTTTGCCATAGACAATACAGAAACTGGCAGATTGATATTTTTTTTGTGTTTTTTGTGAACAGTTTTCCTTGGGATTTTGCCTCCTACACACGTTCTGTTATAGTCACAGACATCATTTAAACAGTTTTATAAACTTCAGAGTGTTTTCTATCCACACATACTAATCATATGCATATACTATATTCCCGGCATGACTAGCAGGACGTTGACATTTTGCGCGATTTTTAACAAAAAGCTGCGAAAATTCGCAGCCTCCTTAACAGGTTGAGACCGAGTTTGCGTCTCTGACATGGGTAGGCAGACCGTTCCATAAAAATTGAGCTCTATAGGAGAAAACCCTGCCTCCAGCTGTTTGCTTAGAAATTCTAGGGACAATTAGGAGGCCTGCGTCTTGTGACCGTAGCGTACGTGTAGGTATGTACGGCAGGACCAGGACCACACTACTGAACAGTAGTCCAGGTGTGACTAAACTAGGGCCTGTAGGACCTGTCATGTTGATAGTGCTGTTAAGAAGGTAGAGCAGCGCTTTATTATGGATAAACCTCCCCATCTTAGCTGCTGTTGTATCAATATGTTTTGACCATGACAGTACAATCCAGGGTTACTCCAAGCAGTTTAGTCACCTCAACTTGCTCAATTTACACATTATTCATTACAAATATCACGACTCAGGATATGACCCAGAAGCAGACACAGGAGGCGGATAGTATGATTCTCAGAATATTTATTATAACAAAGCGGCAGGCAAAGGGCAGGTCGAGGGCAAGCAGAGGTTCGTAATCCAAGGCAGCAGAGTCAAGTCAGGGACAGAACGGCGGGTGGGCTCAGGGTCAGGACAGGCAGAAAGGTCAAAACCGGGAAGACTAGAAAACAAAACTTGAGAGCGGGAGAAACAGGAAACACGCTGGTAGACTTTACCAAGCAAGACAAACTGGCAACAGACAAACAGAAAACACAGGTATAAATACACAGGGGATAAAGGGGAAAAATAGGAGACACCTGTTGGGGGTTGGATTTAAGCAAAAGACAGGTGAAACAGATCAGGGTGTGAAACAAGTAGAGATTTAGGGTTTAGTGAATGATTTGTCCCAAATACAATGCTTTGAGTTTTTGAAATATTTAGGACTAACTTATTCCTTGCCACCCATTCTGAAACTAATTGCAGCTCTGTGTTAAGTGTTGCAGCCATTTCAGTCGCTGTAGTAGCTGACGTGTATAGTGTTGCTCAAAGCCAGTGGCATGCCGTTAGTACAGATTGAAAAAAGTAAGGGGCCTAGACATCTGCCCTGGGGAATTATGTTGGATAGGCTTCCAATAAAGAACACCATTTGTGCTCTGTTAAACATGTAACTATTTATGCACAATATAGCAGGGGGTGTAAAGCCAAGGCTTGTTTTTCCAGCAGCAGATTATGATCGATAATGTCAAAAGCCAAAAAAACAAAAGATCACCCACAATCTGTTTATCATAAATTTCTCTCAGCCAATCATCAGTCATTTGTGTAAGTGCTGTGCTTGTTGAATGTCCTTCCCTATAAGCATGCTTCAAGTCTTTTGTCAATTTGTTTACTATAAAATAGCATTGTATCTGGTCAAGCTGAATCTTTTTCTAAATTTTATTGAGCTAGTAAAAGGGGCTTTACTATTCTTAGGTAGTGGAATGACTTATGCTTCCCTCCAGGTCAGAGGGCACACACTTTCTAGTAGGCTTAAATGGAAGATATGGCAAGTGGAGTGGCCATATCATCTGCTATTGTCCTCAGTAAGTTCCCATCCAAGTTGACAGACCCCGGGGGCTTGTCAACAATCATTTTTTCACCTCTTCCATACTCACTTTGCAGAATTCAAAATGACAATGCGTGTCTTTCATAATTTGCTCAGATATACTTGGATGTGTAATGTCAGTGTTTGTTGCTGGCATATCATGCCTAAATTTGCTAATCTTCCCAATGAAAAAATTATTAAAGTAGTTGGCAATATCAGTGAGTTTTGTCATGAATGAGCCATCTGATTCATTGAATTTTTTAATTTCACCTTTATTTTATAAGGCAAGTCAGTTAAGAACAAATTCTTATTTTCAATGACGGCCTAGGAACAGTGGGTTAACTGCCTGTTCAGGGGCAGAATGACAGATTTGTACCTTGTCAGCTCGGGGATTCGAACTTGCAACCTTTCGGTTACTAGTCCAACGCTCTAACCACTAGGCTACCCTGCGGAGTGGAGTTTGGCTTTTTGCCCAAAATGTTATTTAAGGTGCTCCAAAGCTTTTTACTATCATTCTTTATATCATTTATCTTTGTTTCATAGTGTAGTTTGTTCTTCTTTTTATTCAGTTTAGTCACAAGATTTCTCAATTTGCAGCACGTTTGCCAATCGTTTGTGCCAGACTTATTTGCCATTTATTTTGCCTCATCCCTCTCAACCATACAATTGTTCAATTCCTCATCAATCCAAGGGGATGTAACAGTTTTAACAATCATTTTCTTTGAGGGTGCATGCTTATTAGTAACTGTGATAAGCAATTTCATAAATGTATCAAGTGCAGCATCTGATTGCTTCTCATTACATACCACGGACCAACAAATATTATTTACATCAACAACATAGGAATCACTACAAAACTTATTGTATGACCTCTTATACACTATATTAGGCCCAGCCATTGGAATCTTCCAAGATATGGCTACTATTTTGTAATCACTACATCCTATGGATTTGGATACTGCTTTCAAGCAAATTTATGCAGCATTAATAAAGATGTGATCAATACATGTTGATTATTTAATTCCTGTGCTGTTGGCAACTACCCTGGTAGGTTTACTGAACCAGGTTGCAGGCACTAGTTACAGTTTGAAAGTTTCTATTGAGTGTGCAGCCTGATGAAAGCCAGTCAATATTTCAATCACCCAGAAAATATACCTCTCTGTTGATATCACATACATTATCAAGTATTTCACACGTTATCCAGATACTGACAGTTAGCACTTGGTGGTCTATAGCAGCTTCCTACCATAATGGGATTTAGGTGAGGCAGATGAACCTATATAACCTATATAACATATTACTTTAACAGTATTAAAACATTCTTAGGGATAGGCGCCATTATCTCCACTTCCTGTCTGAATGATGTGCCCATTGGTACCATTGAAAATAAAACACTTTGAAGTTTGTGAAATGTTAACATAATGTAGGATAATATAACACAATAGATATGGTAGGAGAAAATCTAAAGAAAAAACAGCCAGGTTTTTGTTGTTGTTGAGAGAGACCATGCTCTTCCAATGAAAAGTATAGGGGTATACTGAATTCTATCTTCCGGGATGCAATTCCTATGGCAATTTTCACGGTTTCAGGCTTGTAAACTTCCAAAACAAATAAGAATTATCAGTTTTAGTACAGGGACACAGTCTTGGAAATTTGTGTTTGGGCACGTCATGAAGACAAGACACACCTAAAATCAGTTTCCTATTGAACGTACTTCTTTCCGTAAGAAATATTATAGTTTGATTACATTTTAAGGTATCTGAGGAGTAAATATAAACTTATTTTGACTTTGTTATATCTGGGACCCTTTGGATGACAAATTAGAGGAATATTTTCAA
This sequence comes from Oncorhynchus masou masou, assembly GCF_036934945.1. Taxonomy (NCBI): domain Eukaryota; kingdom Metazoa; phylum Chordata; class Actinopteri; order Salmoniformes; family Salmonidae; genus Oncorhynchus; species Oncorhynchus masou. The sequence continues at coordinate 15,613,849 of NC_088242.1, forward strand.
AAAGTAAGTGAACATTTAATCGTTATTTGTGAATTTATGAAACCTGTGCCGGTGGAAAAATGTTTTGATGTGGGGCGCCGTCCTCAAACAATCGCATGTTTCGCTGTAATAGCTACTGTAAATAGGACAGTGCAGTTAGATTAACAAGAATTTACGCTTTCAACCGATATAAGACACTTGTATGTACCTAAATGTTTAATATCCATCATTTATTTATTTGAATTGCGTGCTCTCCAGTTTCACCGGAAGTTGTCCCACTAGCGGGGCGCCTAGCCCTCATGAGATCCTCTCTAAGCCTTATAGGAATGTGGATCTGAATATAAATGGCAACACCTCCACCTTTTGGCATTTCTGTCTCTTCTGTAGATGTTTATAACCCTGTATTGCTACCACTGTATCATCAAATGTATCTTCTAAGTGATAGATTTAGGGAGGGCAGAGGGCCAGATATTATGGGGCATTTGTTGGTGTCAAGCAGAGACCAAATCTTCAGCTGTTCTGTGCTGCCCATCATAATGTCATTGAATCCCACATGAACATCGACAGACTCAATTTCCTGAAGCAGGTTTAAAATGTTTGGGAGCATCTTATTGATGTCCTGGTGCAGGTTTAAAATATTTGGGAGCATCTTATTGATGTCCTGATGCAGGTTTAAAATGTTTGGGAGCATCTTATTGATGTCCTGTACTTGTGCTTCTGGAAAGCACAACGTTTTGCTCCAGGGACATTTCTCACCATTTCTCACACAATTCATTGAGCCTTTCACAGGCCCAAGAGAAGCAGGATAGCGTGCACCTGTTGCTCCCGGCGATAGGTCCACATGAGAAAGTTCCAATCTGTGTTTTCCCCATAAATTTCGCAGAATTGAGATTGGTTTGCTAAGCATAGGTCACCTCATTCCTATAGTCCTCTGCTATCAAACAGTTGCCATTCTACAGCAGACTGATCAATAGAAATAGACTAAGTTTTCGAACATTTTGATATGCATTTCCTCAGAGCTCACAAAACAAAAGAGAGCTGGGAGTGTAGTTTGTTTTAAGCCTTCCCCAAACCATAGCTCTAACCTTAACCACTCAGAATTAATACCCAAACTTAACCCTTTGAGTTGTTTCTGAATGAACCTTGTAACCACACGTAATTAACCCTGTAAAAATGCAGAATTAATGCTTCAAAAATAGACTGTTGAATTTCGAAGGGAAACTCTGAGAACCTTGTGGTCTGCAGATGAGATCTTGTTGTCTCTCTTTATACTGTTCGAACAACATTGACATAGCTGTCAGTTTGTTAGACGACTGAGAGCACACACACACACACACACACACACACACACACACACACACACACACACACTCACGCACCCCTCTAGGCACAGATTATTGCAGGTGCACTGCTTCTTTAATGTCAAAGCTCCATGTCGAGGCCAAAGCTTTCAGAGAGTAAGAGGGAGAAGAGGAGAGGAGACGAGGAGAGGAAGTGGAGGAGAGGAAATCAAAAGATTGAGGAGAAATAAAGAGAAGAGTTGTCTTTGGGCACCTGCACTCAAAACACACACACACCTGCCATCTCTCTCACACAGTCTCTCTGTCTCTGTCTCCTCTCAGGGTTTCTCTCTCAACACACACACACACACCTGCCATCTCTCTCACACAGTCTCTCTCTCTCTGTCTCCTCTCAGGGTTTCTCTCTCAACACACACATACACCTGCCATCTTTCTCCCACAGTCTCTCTGTCTCTGTCTCCTCTCAGGGTTTCTCTCTCAACACACACATACACCTGCCATCTCTCTCCCACCATCTCTCTGTCTCTGTCTCCTCTCAGGGTTTCTCTCTCTACACACACACACACCTGCCATCTCTCTCCCGCAGTCTCTCTGTCTCTGTCTCCTCTCAGGTTTCTCTCTCTACACTCAACACACACATACACCTGCCATCTCTCTCCTACAGTCTCTGTGTCTCTGTCTCCTCTCAGGCTTTCTCTCTCTTCTCACAACACACACCTTAAATCTTTTGATTCAATTGAAACTATTTGCAAGGTTTATTTTCCATTATGTAAATGTGATACAGAGTCAGTTGTACAACTGAACACATTCAACTGAAATGTGTCTTCTGCATTTAACCCAACCCATCTGAATCAGAGAGGTGCGGGGAGCTGCCTTATTCAACATCCACGTCATCGGCGCCCTGGGAACAGTCGGTTAACTGCCTTGCTCAGGGGCAGAACAACAGATTGTCAGGTCGGGGATTCGATCGAGCAACCTTTCGGTTACTGGCCCAACATTCCTACCTGCCGGGCTACATGACAAGTCAGAATTGTAAGTAAACAACTTTAAAATCTATCATGGCCTCTGGCATGAATAGGTAGATCTCCAGTGTTACAGAATATAGTTGTTGATGTAAGATCTTAATGTTATCACCCTGCTGCAGAAGAACATTACTGCAGTACAGGACATTTTAAATGTCTAGTGTATTTGAGGTTTAAAAAGGCTTCTGAAGTTTGTCATTTCCACTTTAACTTTCAGAATTGATTTTCCCTTATGAGAAATGTATTAACCCCTGCAAAAATGTAAATTATAATCCACATAATAATTCACATTTTGTGTTGCTGTAGGATCATTATTTTCCTGCTGTTGCAAACTGGCTCAAATTAAGATCCTACATCAGTAACTTAAAAAACACTGTACGAAATAATGTCAATGAGTAGCGCTCCCCGCTTGTGCCATCAAACCCCTGCGACTTATCCAGAATGCTGCAGCCAGCCTGGTTGTCGACCTTCCCAGGTCCTCTCATGTCACCCACTCCTCTGTACAACCACTGGCTTCCAGTCGAAGCTTGCATTCACTACAAGACCATGGTGCTTTCTGACGGATCAGCAAGAGGAACTGCCCCTCCCTACCTTCAGACACTCAACAACAAGGTCACATTAACCCGTATATAGAAGGAGACTGATAAATAGAGGGCGATTTCGGGTCCCCATGATTGTTGATATATGCCTTCCTCGGCGCTCATCTCGACCTACACTCTACTGATAGCTACGTTATTGAGGGAAAATGTTCTTTCTATGCCTGTGATATGTGGTTGTCTCACCTAGCTATCTGAAGATGAATGGACTAACTGTAAGTCTCTCTGGATAAGAGAATCTGCTAAATGTAAATGTAAACAGTTGGAGGTAAGGTCTATACAGTATAATAAAGAGAGAGAATGAAAAGAGGGGAGAAGAGGGGGAAGGAGAGAGGAGGAAAAGAGTGGAGAAGAGGGGAAGGAGAGAGGAGGAAAAGAGGGGAGAAGAGGGGAAGGAGAGAGGAGCAGAGTAGTAGCAGCAGGAGGTGAGGTCAGGAAGAGAGGGGAAGGATGGAAAAGGGGTAGAAGGACAGAGGTGTAGAGCAGCTGAAAGTCAGTTCTATGAGTATGATAGTGGAGTAGAGGGAGAAGGAGAGGAGAGGTGCACAAGCGCTGAGAGAGAGAAAGATAGGAGAGATGAGCAGGGTTATACTGCAGCAGCGGGCGGTAATGTCCATGCAGTATGATAGGGAGGAAAGGAGGAGAGGGAGAGATAGAGAAGGGAGAGGGGTAGGAGAAGAGTGAGACAAGTAGCAGCTGGAGGTAAGGTGTATACCAGGGGTACTCAACTCTTACCCTACGGGATCTGGAGCCTGCTGGTTTTCTGTTCTACCTGATAATGAAATGCACACACCTGGTGTCCCAGGTTTAAATCAGTCTCTGACTAGAGGGGAATAATGAAAAAATGCAATGGCTTCCAGGTCCAGAGTTGAGTTTGAGGGGTCTAAACCACATGACAAAACTCTATCTGCCATGTGCAGAGGGTGAAGCGTATCATCAGTGTAATAGAAAAATACGTCTGTCAGAGAGAAAACACCTTCCCTCCCTCCTATCTTCCCTCAATTCCCCTCCCTCCACCCCAGACCCTTGGAGGCAGATGACAAATAGTATTTTGAGTGGCAGGATTGGTCTAAACAGCTAGACGGTCTTCATTTCTCTCTCTTTCGCTCTCTCTCTTTCTCATTATATATATATATATATATATATATATATATATACCCAGTGTATCGGGAAAGTATTAAGACCCCTTGACTTTTTCCACATTTTGTTACGTTACAGCCATATTCTACAATGGATTAAATAAATAAAAAATAGCAGCAATCTACACATAATACTCCATAATGACAAAGCGAAAACAAGTTTGGGGATTTTTGGGCAAATGTATTACAAATAAATAACTTAAATACCATAAGTTTTCAGACCATTTGCAGTGAGACTCAAAATTGAGCTCAGGTGAATCCTGTTTCCTTTGATCATCCTTGAGATGTTTCTACAACTTGATTGGAGACCACCTGTGGTACATTCAATTGATTGGACATGATTTGGGAAGGCACACTGCTGTCTATATAAGGTCCCACAGTTGACAGTGCATGTCAGAGCAAAAACCAAGCCATGAGGTCGAAGGAACTGTCCGTAGAGCTCTGAAACAGATTCTTTGGTCTGATGAAACCAATATTGAAATCTTTGGCCTGAAAGCCAAGTGTCAAATCTGGAGGAAACCTGGCACCATTCCTACGGGGGAAGCATGGTAGTGGCATGATGTGGGAATGTTTTTTATCCCCACGGAGATCGTTGATGAAAACCTGCTCCAGAGCGAATGTTCACCTTCCATCAGGACAATGACCCTAACCACACAGCCAAGATAACGCAGGAGTGGCTTTGGGACGAGTCTGTAAATGTCCTTGAGTGGCCCAGCAGAAGCCCGGACATGAACCCAATCTAACATCTCTGGAGAGACCTGAAAATACCTGTGCAGCGGCGTTCCCCATCCAACCTGACAGAGCTTGAGAGGATCAGCAGTGAAGAATGGGAGAAACTCCCCAAAGACAGGTGTGCCAAGCTTGTAGCGTCGTACCCGAAGAAGATTTGAGGCTGTAATTGCTGCCAAAGTACTGAGTAAAGGGTCTGAATACGTATGTAAATGTGATATTTCAGTAAATTTGTAAATATGTCTGAAAACCTGTTTTTGCTTTGTCATTATGGGACATTGTGTGTAATTTGATGAGGGAATTTTTGTAAGGTTGTAACTTTTAACAAAATGTGGAAAAAGTCAAGGTGTCTGAATACTTTCCAAATGCACTCTGTATATATGTATTTCAAAACTTGCATCCTGTTTGCAATAAGGTACTAAAGTAATACTGCCCAAAAATTTACAAAGAATAAAAATTGGATCCTGAATACAAAACGTTGGGGCAAATCCAAAACAACACATCACCAAGCATCGTCGTGGCTGCATCATGGTATAGGTATGCTTGTCATCGGCAAGGACTAACGTTTTTTTTAGGAGGAAAATAAATGGGATAGAGTTAAGCACGGGCTAAATCCTAGAGGAAAACCTTGTTGTCTGCAGAGACTGGGAGACAATTTCACCTTTCAGCAGGACAATTACCTAAAAAGGCCAAATATACACTGACATTGCTTAACAAAACAACATTGAATGTTCCTGAATGGCCTAATTACAGTTTTGCTTAAATCGGCTCAAATCTATGGCAAGACTTGAAAATGGATCACTAGCATTGATTAACAACCAACTTGACAAAGCTTGAAGAATTGTTTTAAAGACTATTGGGCAAATATTGTACAATCCAGGTGTGCAAAGCTTTTAGAGGCTTACCCAGAAAGACTCACAGCTGTCAAAAATGACAATGGGATGTGGGCGTGTGTGCGTGGGTGTGTGTGTGTGTCCGTGTGTGTGTGTCTCCAGAGGTGAGTCTCAGCTTTATTTTGAGGAAGGGGGCAGAATGACTGGACCAGGACAGCATTTGATTTGATTTTAGCTGCTGGTGGTGAGCAGGACTCAGAGGAGGTATGTTTGTAAATTAAGTTGACCAAGCTCTGTAGCCTATTGATTCTTTCTTGATGAATAAATAAAACTAAATGTTTAGTTGTTTCTCTGTAATACTAGCAACCTAGCAATGTCATGAAGTTGACTTTACCTAACCAACTAGATGATAAAATAAAAATAGGCATATTTGTACTGTGTGTTAGATCAATTGTACGGAATAGATAAATAAACTGTCAAAATACAGTAAAATCTAAGAAACTGATAATCAATTGTGAAAACAAAGTCAGTCATGTCTGTTTTGGTCCGGCCACAGTTTTTCATCAACATCACAGACAATATTCTCCTTGTCCAGACAGTGGGGGAAACATCTTCCTTGCATGACACATCCACCCCTGACAGGACTCTGCTGGAATGTCACCACAGGCCATTGCCTGGAGAAGGGCCATACGTTCATGGGGGTTGTGATCATACACCTTCCACCACCATGCTGAAACAACTCCTCCATGGGGTTGGGATCATACACCTTCCACCACCATGCTGAAAACAACTCCTCCATGGGGTTGGGATCATACACCTTCCACCACCATGCTGAATACAACTCCTCCATGAGGTTGGGATCATACACCTTCCACCACCATGCTGAATACAACTCCTCCATGGGGTTGTGATCATACGCCTTCCACCACCATGCTGAAAACAACTCCTCCATGGGGTTGGGATCATACACCTTCCACCACCATGCTGAAAACAACTCCTCCATGGGGTTGGGATCATACACCTTCCACCACCATGCTGAATACAACTCCTCCATGGGGTTGTGATCATACACCTTCCACCACCATGCTGAAAACAACTCCTCCATGGGGTTGGGATCACACACCTTCCACAACCATGCTGAAAACAACTCCTCCATGGGGTTGGGTTCATACACCTTCCACCACCATGCTGAAAACAACTCCTCCATGTGGTTGTGATCATACACCTTCCACCACCATGCTGAAAACAACTCCTCCATGGGGTTTGTGATCATACACCTTCCACCACCATGCTGAAACAACTCCTCCATGGGGTTTGTGATCATACACCTTCCACCACCATGCTGAAAACAACTCCTCCATGGGGTTGTGATCATACACCTTCCACCACCATGCTGAAACAAGTCCTCCATGCGGTTGGGATCATACACCTTCCACCACCATGCTGAAAACAACTCCTCCATGGGGTTGGGATCATACACCTTCCACCACCATGCTGAATACAACTCCTCCATGGGGTTGGGATCATACACCTTCCACCACCATGCTGAATACAACTCCTCCATGGGGTTGTGATCATACACCTTCCACCACCATGCTGAATACAACTCCTCCATGGGGTTGGGATCATACACCTTCCACCACCATGCTGAAAACAACTCCTCCATGGGGTTGGGATCATACACCTTCCACCACCATGCTGAATACAACTCCTCCATGGGGTTGTGATCATACGCCTTCCACCACCATGCTGAATACAACTCCTCCATGAAGTTGTGATCATACGCCTTCCACCACCATGCTGAAACAACTCCTCCATGGGGTTGGGATCATACACCTTCCACCACCATGCTGAAAACAACTCCTCCATGGGGTTGTGATCATACACCTTCCACCACCATGCTGAATACAACTCCTCCATGGGGTTGGGATCATACACCTTCCACCACCATGCTGAAAACAACTCCTCCATGGGGTTGGGATCATACACCTTCCACCACCATGCTGAATACAACTCTTCCATGGGGATGTGATCATACGCCTTCCACCACCATGCTGAATACAACTCCTCCATGAGGTTGTGATCATACACCTTCCACCACCATGCTGAAAACAACTCCTCCATGGGGTTGGGATCATACACCTTCCACCACCATGCTGAAAACAACTCCTCCATGGGGTTGTGATCATACACCTTCCACCACCATGCTGAAAACAACTCCTCCATGGGGTTAAGAAATGGGGAATATGGTGGGAGACAGAGAATTGTAAACCTGGGATGGTGATAGAACCAGTTGCAGACCGAAGCAGTCTGATGGACACTTGCGTTGTCCCAAATTAGAACATACATTTGCTGCTCAGGATCACCTGACCCTCTCTGCTCTGGCTGAAAAGTAGTAGTAAAGTAGTAAAAGCAGAAGATAGGTCCATTGTCTGCAGTACATACTTACAGTGGCTTGCGAAAGTATTCACCCCTCTTGGAATTTTTCCTATTTTGTTGCCTTTCAACCTGGAATTAATATAGCTTTTTAGGGGGTTTGTATCATTTGATTTACACAACATGCCTACCACTTTGAAGATGCAAAATATTTTTTATTGTGGTACAAACAAGAAATAAGACAAAAAATGGAAAACCTGAGTGTGCTATAACTATTCACCCCCACAAAGTCAATACTTTGTAAAGCCGCATTTTGCAGCAATTACAGCTGCAAGTATGTCTCCAAACTTATCAACAACAAAAAAACATCCCTTTTTCAGGACACTGTCTTCAAAGATAATTACTAGAAATCCAAATAACTTCACAGATCTTCATTGTAAAGGGTTTAAAAACTATTTCCCATCCTTGTTCAATGAACCTTAAACAATTATTGAACATGCACCTGTGGAACGGTCGTTAAGACACTAACAGCTTACAGACGGTAGGCAATTAAGGACACAGTTATGAAAACTTAGGAACTAAAGAGGCCTTTTGACTGACTCTGAAAAACACCAAAAGAAAGATGCCCAGGGTCCCTGCTCATCTGCGTGAACGTTCCTTATTCATGCTGCAAGGAGGCATGAGGACTGGAGATGTGGCCAGGGCAACAAATTGCAATGTCTGTACTGTGAAATGCCTAAGACGGCGCTACAGGGAGACAGGACGGACAGCCGATCGTCCGCGCAGTGGTAGACCACGTGTAACAACACCTGCACAGGATCAGTACATCCGAACATCACACCTGCAGGACAGGTACAGGATGACAACTGCCCGAACGCACAATTCCTCCATCAGCGCTCAGACTGTTCACAATAGGCTGAGAGAGGCTGGACTGAGGACTTGCAGTATAGGCCTGTTGTCTGGTGAGGACCTGCCTTACATCACCTGCAACAGTGTCGCCTATGGACACAAACCTACTGTCGCTGGACCAGACAGGACTGGCAAAAAGTGCTCTTCACTGATGAGTCGTGGTTTTGTCTCACCAGCAGTGATGGTCGGATTTGCGTATATCAAAGGAATGAGCATTACACGAGGCCTGTACTCCAATTTGGAGGTGGAGGGTCCGTCATGGTCTGGGGCGGTGTGTCAGCATCATCAGACTGAGCTTGTTGTCATTGCAGGCAATCTCAACGCTGTGCGTTACAAGGAAGACATCCTCTCCCCTCATGTTTTACCCTTCCTTCAGGCTCATCCTGACATGACCATCCAGCATGACAATGCCACCAGCCATACTACTTGTTCTGTGCGTGATTTCCTGCAAGACAGGAATGACAGTGTTCTGCCATGGCCAGCAAAGAGCCCGGATCTAAATCCCATTGAGCACATCTGGAACCTGTTGGATCGGAGGGTGAGGGCTAGGGCCATTCCCCCCAGAAATGTCTGGGAACATGCAGGTGCCTTGGTGGAAGAGTGGGGTAACATCTCACAGCAAGAACTGGAAAATCTGGTGCAGTACATGAGGAGATGCACTGCAGTACTTAATGCAGCTGGTGGTCACACCAGATACTGACTGTTACTTTTGATTTTGTTCAGTTTATGTCTCAGTTGTTGAATCTTGTTAGGTTCATACAAATATTTACACATGTAAGTTTGCTGAAAATGCACATATAACCACAGGGATTTTTGCCCATTCTTCAAGGCAAAACGGCTCCTGCTCCTTCAAGTTGGATGGGTTCTGCTGGTGTACAGCAATCTTTAAGTCATACAACAGATTATCAATTGGATTGAGGTCTAGGCTTTGCCTAGGCCATTCCAAGACATTTAAATGTTTCTACTTAAACCACTCGAGTGTTGCTTTAGCAGTATGCTTAGGGTCACTGTCTTGCTGGAAGGTGAACCTATGTTCCAGTCTCAAATCCCTCAAGACTTTCCCTGTATTTAGTGCCATCCATAATTCCTACAATTCTGACCAGTTTCCCAGTCCCTGCTGAAGAAAAACATACACACAGCATGATGCTGCCACGAACCATGCCTCACAGTGGGGATGGTGTTCTCGGGGTGATGAGAGGTGTTGGGTTTGCGTCGCACATAACGTTCTATTTGATGATCAAAAAGCAACATTTTTGTCTCATCTAATCAGAGTACCTTCTTCCGTATGTTTGGGGAGTCTCCCACATGCCTTTTGGCGAACACCAAACGTGTCTGCTTATTTTTTCTTTAATAAGCAATGGCTTTCTTTCTGGCTACTCTTTCGTAAAGCCCAGCTCTGTGGAGTGTATGGCTTAAAGTTGTCCTATGGACAGATACTCCTATCCCTGCTGTGGAGCTTTGCAGCTCCTTCAGGGTTATCTTTGGTCTCTTTTTTGCCTCTCGGATTAATGCCCTCCTTATCTGGGCTGTGAGTTTTGGTGGACGGCCCTCTCTTGGCAGGTTTGTTGTGGTACCATATTCTTTCCATTTTTTATAATGGATTTAATGGTGCTCCGTGGGATGTTCAAAGTTTCAGATATTTTTTTATGACCCAACCCTGATCTGTACTTCTCCACAACTTTGTCCCTGACCTGTTTGGAGAGCTCCTTGGTCTTCATGGTGCCACTTGCTTGGTGGTGTTGCAGACTCTGGGGCCTTTCAGAACAGGTGTATATATATACTGAGGTCATGTGACAGATCATGTAACACTTAGATTGCACACAGGTGTACTTTATTTAACTCATTTTGTGACTTCTGATGGTAATTGGTTGCACCAGATCTTATTTAGGGTCTTCATAGCAAAGGGGGTTAATACATATGCCCGCACCACTTTTCAGTTTAAAAACATTTTTCATTCTTTTAAACAAGTTATTTTTTTTATTTCACTTCATCAATTTGGACTATTTTGTGTATGTCCATTACATGAAATCCCAATAAAAATCTATTTAAATCCCAGGTTGTAATGCAACGAAATAGGAAAAATGCCAAGGGGGGTGAATACTTTTGCAAGGCACTGTTTTCTCATTTTGGAACGTCCGGATGATGGATGCTACGGTAAAGCAGCTCAGATTGGGCTGCCCTATCTGCCCAGCCTCTCTCAAGGTCAAACCATGGTTGACCACATGGTCCACCACAGTCACCCGAATTTCATCAGAGATTGTCTCATATCTATCTTTACCTCTACCTCTACATCTACCTTCACCTCTACCTTCACCTCTACCCCCACCTCCATCTCTATCTTTACCTATTACCTCCACCTCTACCTGTACCTGTACCTGTACCTCTACCTCTACCTGTACCTCTACCTCTCTCTGCAAAGTTTGCCTCCATTGTTCTCCAAACACAGGAGTACTCACCTGTGGCCATTTTTATCCATACCAAAGGTCTGATTGCAATGTGAACATTTACACAATTAGTGTTTGCACATGTGAACAGTGAAAATTATCAATTGGTAACTGAGTTTAGCTTGTTGAACAGTGTTGTTTTTCATTTGCACACAATACATTTTAGTTGTGAAGGTTGTGCCAAGGGTAGAGAATTGTGTCTTGTGTTTTGCCAAATATTTGTCATAGAATTGTAATCTGATTGTAAAGCAAAATATGTGCCAGTAGTATTGTAGATTTGGTGTATGATTTTGCTAAATTAGTTACAGGTTTGGGTCATTGTGCCTCATGGGCCAGTCTAATGTGTAAACAATTGGGAAAAACTGTAATCATGATACCATGATATCTGACGGTATTGATGATGTGTGTTATGATCCCATGTACTGTGTTGTAATTTGGATGTAATATCCTAGAAATATTTGTCACACCCTGATCTGTTTCACCTTTCGTTGTGCTTGTCTCCACCCCCCTCCAGGTGTCGCCCATCTTCCCCAATATCCCCGGTGAATTTATACCCGTGTTCTCTGTTTGTCTGTTGCCAGTTCGTCTTGTCTTGTCAGGTTTTACCAGCGTGCTTTCCCGACTTTTTCTCAAGTTCTGTTTCCTAGTTTTCCCGCTTCAGACTATTCTGCCTGCCCTGACCCTGAGCCTACTTGCCGTCCTGTACCTGCCCGACTCTGAACCTGATCACGAACCCTTGCCTGTCCTCGACCTGCCCTTTTCCTGCTCCGTGTTTACAATAAACTTCTGAGAACTGTACTATCCACCTCCTGTGTCTGCATCTGGGTCATATCCTGAGTCGTGATATATTAGTGCAGTATATTGATATGTGTGATATACAATAGTCAGAATGACAATTGAACAGGTAAAGAAGTATGCTTAGTTAACCTATGCAGAAAAATAGACATAATTAGTAGTGCTGAGTAGATTGTTTTGGGGAGGTTATTAAACAACTAATTGGACTTGATTTCCATTTAGTTTAGTTTTTTGTGAGCCTTACGTACCAAATCATTCACAAGAGAAATCAAGTCAAGAACTATGTGGGATGCTGGGCCGAAGGGAGTTGTAGTTTTCATTCAGCAAATATTCAACCTAGTTCAGCAAATAAACATGGTAATTAACAACAATAACCATAATCCATTGTGCTTGTTCTTTCGGGTTCAGAGACAAAGAAGGCTACACTTTTACGTATGCTAGGTTAGGTTAGAAATACACAGACCGCATTAGAGAGAAATGTACTGTACACAACACAATAACAAGAGGGACAGATACAGTTTGTGAAAATATGCCTTATCTATTTTGAAGAACTAATAAAATGATTTCGTCAGACAGCTCTGCAGCATACCAAGTAAGTACAGTATGGAGAGTACATCATGTTAGATGGCCTAGCTGGCTGACTGCTACTGCCTGATCAGAGACTACATAATTACTTTAAGGAATGAAAAATAATAAATTAATGAAATAAAAACTGAAATATTATAATTTCATAGTCATTTCCTATTTTTCTAATGATGTCTATCCAATGTTGATGTAACAGCGTTCTTCGTTTGTCAAAAGAGAGTCGGACCGAAATGCAGCGTGTTGGTTACTCATGTTTTTAATGAAGAAAAAACGGAACTATACATGAAATAACTAATAAATACAAAACAACAAAACGGAACGTGAAACCTAATTACAGCCTATCTGGTGAAACTACACAGAGACAGGAACAATCACCCACGAAATACAAAGTGAAACCCAGGCTACCTAAATACGGTTCCCAATCAGAGACAACGAGAATCACCTGACTCTGATTGAGAAACCGCCTCAGGCAGCCAAACCTATGCAACACCCCTACTCAGCCGCAATCCCAATAACTAAAAAACCCCACTACGAAATACAACAACATAAACCCATGTCACACCCTGGCCTGACCAACTAATTTACGAAAACACAAAATACTAAGACCAAGGCGTGACAGTTGACTTGACAGAGGCAATGGAATATATGAAATGTTTTGGCAATTGAATGTTCTGTCACACCCTGATCTGTTACACCGGTCTTTGTTATTGTCTCCACCCCCTTCAGGTGTTGCTTCCCCAGTGTATTTATCCCTGTGTTTCCTGTCTCTTTCTGCCATCCCTGAGAGATCCCAACTTCCCAGTGCATTTTTCCCTTTTAGTGGTGAGTTGGTACAGCCTACCCCAGTTCCCCGAGAACCCTGCTTATCACCCCCCGGGCCATATTCTGGAGATCCTGGTTCCTGTCGTGGTTTACTTTCTCAGTGCTCGCTTATTTTAAGCGATTTTATTATTTATTTTTGAGCTCCAACCCGTCCAGGTGTCGCTTGTTTTCCCCAGTGTATTTATCTGTGTTTCCTGTCTCTCTGTGCCAGTTCGTCTTGTGTGTTCCAAGTCAACCAGCATTTTTTTTCCTGTACTCCTGCCTTTGCCCTTCTCCTTTATTCTTTTTCTAGTCCTCCTGGTTTTGACCCTTGCCAGTCCTGGACTGTGTACCTGCCTGCGTTTCCTTGAGCTTGTCTGCCACTCTGTACCTTCTGGACTCTGAACTGGTTGTGGCCTGTTGCCTGTCCCCGACCACTCTCTTGCCTACTCTTTGTTTGGATTATTAAACATCTTAAACTCCAACCATCTGCTTCCTGTGTCTGCATCTGGGTCTCGCCTTGTGTCATGATATTTTCACCATTTTTGGCATTGGGATTTCCATTAAAAAGCTCTAAAATCATTTCAATGTCATTACTTCATAATGCATTTCATGTTTAATACCGAAACCATACCGACCTCAAAAATCCCTAATCCCTCAGCACTAACGATAACTAGGCATAACGATTACTAGGTATAATGATTACTAGGCATAACGATTACTAGGCATAATGATTGCTAGGCATAACGACTACTAGGCATAACGATTATGGCTCTAGTTTGCAGGAAAAGGCAGTTTCAGGTTTTTCTACTTCCTCTGGTTGCAATATAGCCATCACATTATCCATAGAGTTGCATTATAATGACGAAGCAGCATAAAATATCACAACCCTCACATTGAACTCATTGAGGTTTAAATAAAACTTCACATTGACGTTTTTTAATTAATACTTCAACACGTGGAATATCTCCAGTATTAATGTGTCCTTTGACACTTGAAACATTCTTTGATATATTTTCCAAATGAGCAAAATTTCTGCTAATTAAAAATGGTGTCCATCCATAGAATCCAAAATCTTCTTCTCTGTCCTCCCACTTTTACATGACCTACAATATGATGTGTTCCACATCATCGGTGCCTGACGTCAATTAACTCCACTAACTTATTTAAATCATGAGATGTTCCGTGCTGCTTAGTGCTTTAGCACAGATTGACATTCCCCCTGTTCTAGACTAATGATATCTAAGTGGGTTTTTGTGTTCTAATAGCTCTGCGTAATGGCCTGTCTCCAATGGTTCTCATATACAACCACAATACTGACTGATTAAGCTACTTAAGCCTGAGACCCATTAATATTCTCCTTTAAGTTGATTTGGGGGGACAGAGATGGGTTGGATGGTTGTGTAAGACTCATCATGATAAATTATGCAGCTCATGCAACATTAAAGGTGTTTAGCACATGCTCTTTCTTCTAAACAGTCCAGCACTCGTTGAAGAATGGCCTGATTTAGACTGAGTACGTCTGAAATCGCACCCTATTCCCTATACTGCATATTGCAAAATGATTGACCAGGGTCCTTAGGGCTCTGGTCAAAAGTAGTGCACTATACAAGGAATAGAGTACCATTTCAAATGCAACCTTTTGAGTTTGGAGGACTAGTTCACTGAAAGTGAAATGGCTCTTTGATACCCCTGCTACAGTTTTATAATAATCTATTAGTGATGGGCCTGTCTGTTAAAACTGTGATTTCATTGATTTCTTCTTTTTTCTTCTTCTTCTTCTTGTCTACCACTAGTTTCCCTCTCAATTCTCCTTGCACGGATACATACAGGCACGTACATGCACACACACCACACACACACACACACACACACACACACACACACACACACACACACACTGAAATTCTAATAAATCAATTTGGTGTAGTCTGTTTTTGATTCGGCACCTGACTCAGAAATGTAATTTTCTGCTCAACTGAGAGCCTTAATTGAAATGCTGTTCACCTCCTGGCTATACCTACTGACGTGAGAAAAGTTACTGTCTGTCTGTCTGTCTACATGGCAACATGAAATAGCTGTGCAAACACACTAGAGATGTAGGATCTTAATTTGATCACCCTGTTGTAGGAGAACCTTCCTGCAAGCAGGACATTTAAAAACGTGTATTTGAGTTTTCAAAAGGAAAAGCCTTCTGAAGTTTGTGTTTTCTACTTTGAAATGTCAGACTTGATTTTCCCTTACGATAAATGTATTCACCAATGGAATCCCCGAAGCCCAAGGCAAAAACAAATGTTGTTTGAATGACTTAGTATCTCGTTTGAATGACTTAGTATCCCGATCAAACAAAAGATTGTAATTCAAACGAGATACTAAGTCATTTGAACGACTTATCTTGTTTGAATTACTGAAATGTTATTTTGTCTAATTTGGCCTCATTTCTTATGTAGCTTGTCAGACCATGTCATGGTTGCTGCAGGCATTCATTCACTGATTCCATCCATGGATATGTTAATTCACTGACAGTTCTTTGATAGCATAAAGCAGGGCTGCTTTTGAATGCCAGAGCATGTAAGTGGGCAAGTGTCATCCCAGATCAGGCCAAAATCCCTGACACTCAGAGTGGAAGAGGGGCCGTTATAGAGGCCGGCTTGTAGAATACCTGACGAGACTACGTCGGAGAGAGGATAACCAACCGCCTCTACCATCCGTTCTATTGGCGAACTATTGGCAAACAAGAAAATGATCACCCCGAGGCGGCGCTCTTAGTGCCCAATGATTTTAATGCAAGAAAACTAAAATCAGTCTCAACTAATTTCTACCATCATGTCAACTCTGCAGCAAGAGGCGGAAAAACTCAAGATAAAATTGACTCCACACACAAACACCCATACAAAGCTCCCCATTTCCCTCCATTTAGCAAATCTGACCATAACTCTATCCTCCTGATTCCTGCTTAGAAGTAAAAACTCAAACAGGAAGCACCAGTGACGCACTCAACTTCCCATGAAGTGGATGCTAAGCGACAGGACTTTTTGTCTCACACAGACAGGAATATGTTCCGGGATTCATCCGATTGAATTGAGGTGTTTACCACATCATTAATAATAAGTGCATCGACAAAGTCGCCCACAGTGACCATACGTATATATCCCAAACAGAAGCCATGGATTAGAGGCAACATCTGTACTGAGTTAAAGACTAAAGCTGCCGCTTTCAAGGAGTGGGACATTCATCTGGACACTTAAGAAATGCCGCTACACCCTCAACGAATAATCAAAAATGCAAAGCATCAATACAGGACTGAAAATTGAATCCTAGTACACTGGCTTTGATGCTCGTTGGATGTGGCAGAGCTTGCAAACTATCATGGATTGCAAAGGGAAACACAGCCACAAGCATACCAGACGAGCTAAATGCCTTCTATGCTCGCTTTGAGGCAAGCAACACTGAACATGCATGAGAGCACCAGCTATTCCGAATGACTGTGTGATCATGGTCTCTGTAGCCAATGTGTCTTGCCCATTCACCTTCTGAATGTCACATATACTGTACACAATCCATGTCTCAATTGTCTTGGCTTTAAAAGCATTATTATTATCCTCCTGATCCCTTAATCTACAATGATTGAAGTGGTTTTAAAAGGTGACATCAATAAGGGATCATAGCCTTCACCTGGAATTACCTGGTCATGGAAAGAGCAGTTGTTCCTAATGTTTTATACTCCGTGAATATTCTTACGGGGGCCAAATGTTGTTTTTTTGTGACAGTCACTTCCTGTGATCATCATAGAGGGGAACAAAAAGCATGCCCATGCTCCATAGAGTCTAGCTTTCAGGAATGGGGTCATAATAACTCATAGACAAAACAGTTCAAACCCTAGAGCCAAATTCATTGGAAGAAAATGAATTAAACATGCCACATTGGCTTCAGAAACCGACAGAAGATTTTGTTTACCACAGGGAGCTGGCAAAGTACTAGTATGTTGTCTCTGGTTTTAAATAGATATCAGAATTTGATAACTGAATCTGAATGCATCTGAGTAGTTGAATATTATGATACTTCAATAAATTGAAATTATAGTTTGGAAACTTGATAGACAGACAATGAATGCAATATCTACCATATTGAAACTGAATATGTAAATATTGAACTTGAATATTCAATTACATTTCAATGTAATTTTAAAGTTGAATTCAATATTCATTCAATTGAGTTTCAAATCATGAAATACAAGTTCAATATATAATTTCAATGATTACGTTTGTACATAAAAAAATCAAAAAAATGTCATTGAAATTCAATATCCTAATACAAATTCAAAAATATGAAATTCAAATACAATTTCTGTTGGCACTGAAATTGCTCCATATCCTATCACAAACCTTTTTTTGTAGGTGATTCTCTAGTAGGCAAATAAAAGCATGTTGATCACAGGATAAACCTATTATTTAAGTTAATTAAATTATTGGTGATGATACCAGCAGCATGTATTCATTGTTGCCAAGGGAAGCCAGGCTTCCCCCAAATAATGTTTACACATTTTTTTAAATAATGAAATAATAATTTATCTTTCACTTTTCTGTGTTTCATAGTTTTCCTTCAATTCGCAAAAGAGTGAATGTATCTCACCATTACAAAGCATCCAAATAGCACCTCTCTGTCTCTGTGTGTGTAGGCCATCTATCTGATGGTGTCTGAAAAGAGTCAAAAAGAGTATTACATTGTTGCCAACTATAGCATTGAAGGCCAGCGATCATTTGGCCTCCCTTGATATAAAAAGTATACAATTATAGCCAATCAGCGTTGAGCTAAACTGAGTGAGCTCAACTGTGAATGGTCCTGGCTCACCAAAAAAAAGTGTCAAGGTAAGCCAGTTTAGATTTGGCTTCACTACAATCAAATCACATTGACTGAAACTTCTTGAATTATTGCATCTCATTGTGTTGTCGTCCTCCGGTGGCTCGCTAACTAAAATTTCCCCTTTCCTTAATTAGCCATCGCTGGAGATGGGGATTTGGACTTGTGGTTTTACTTATTTCTCCGTACTGGCCAATGATTATAACGGTGATTCTGATCCAACCATTAATTCATACATTGTGCCCCTGGCCTGAGAGGTTGTAAGTTCAATATGTAGCTACATGTAGATGGAGAAGGCTAATGTTAACTAGCTAACGTTGCCCATGAAGTTAGGCCAGAGAGCAAGCATTTTAGCCAGGCAGCCATGACAAAAAAAATAAAAGTGGATACTGTATGACAGAGTCATAGACTATTTTGTAAACATGAAAGAGAGGATGGCATTGGCGCAGGGTGAGTAAAACAAAATTCTACTTGCGGTAACTCTCCGTGGTTCAAAATCAATAGTTGTTTAGTATTCTGAAAATGGCGGAAACATTAACTTGCTTGACCGTGCTATAGGTCATGTAACTGTTTGATACATGCAATATGCTTTGTGGACTTCACCTGACAGATGTTGCTCTCCGGTTTTGTGAAGAAACAAAGATGTGGTTGAATTTATTCGGCCACTGTGTCTTCTTATTGTCTCGGCCTTAGGACTATGTATCACAGTTGCAAGGCATATGAACTAATAGGTTATAGAGCAAACAATGCAATTATCACAGCACATAGGTAGTAATATGACATTTTTTTCTGAGTTTTCTGAGTTTACCCACGCATGGCTGCTGATGGATACTTTAACTGTATGTTTAGGCTATATTAATGTGTGTAATTAAGCTTTTACATGTAATATTTTTCTGTCTTTATAATAATACAAATATTGAATTTGTAGAGAAAATGTTTCACACTCAGTGCACATGTAAAGCTTGTTGGTGCTTGCTTCTGTGCACAAACCATTTCACCACTGCAGTTTGAGATGATTTATTCCCTTCTTTTTATGAAAAGAAGCTGATACTGGCCTTTATTATTTATGCTTAATTAAATTAATTTATATTATGGTGTTTCTACTCGAAGAAAAACGAAAAAATATTTTACAGTAGCCTAATGTAATGCCTACCTAAAACATCCGTTAAAACAATTCAAAATAGAAATTACATATACTGATGTTAGAAAGTACAATGTATCAACTATATATAGGTTACTTTGGGTGGGGCAGCCTAAATCATTACAACCGAATAGGCCTAATTTATCACGACTCAGGATAAGACCCAGATCCAGACAGCTAGAATCACAGATGTTTATTGACCAAACAGGGGGCAGGCAAAATACAGGTCAAGGGCAGGCAGAGGTCCGTAATACAGGTCAGAGTCAGTAAGGTACAGAACAGCAGGCAGGCTCGCTGTCAGGGCAGGCAGAGGTCCGTAATCCAGGTCAGAGTCAGTAAGGTACAGAACAGCAGGCAGGCTCGCTGTCAGGGCAGGCAGAGGTCCGTAATCCAGGGCAGAGTCAGGCAGGAACAGAACAGCAGGCAGGCTCGGGGTTAGGTCAGGCAGAGGTCCGTAATCCAGGGCAGAGTCAGTAAGGTACAGAACAGCAGGCAGGCTCGCTGTCAGGTCAGGCAGAGGTCCGTAATCCAGGGCAGAGTCAGTAAGGTACAGAACGGCAGGCAGGCTTGGGGTCAGTGCAGTTAGAATGGTCATAACAGGGAAAAACTTGAAAAACAAGGGCTCGAGAGAAATAGGAGTACTGGAAAAACACACTGGTAGGCTTGACGAGACAAGACGAACTGGCAACAGACAAACAGAAAATACAGGCATAAATACACAAGGGACACTTGGAGGAGGGTGGAGACGAGCACAAGATAGGTGAAACAGATCAGGGTGTGACAATTAAAAGTATAGTGATAAAAAAAGGGACAATTCTAGGCAGAGCATGTTAAACCATTTAGCATCTTATTTTAACTACTTTTTTTTACTAAGTCGTTCATACAAGATACTAAATTGTTCAAACAAGATACTAAGTAATTTTAATTATATACTAAGTCATTCAAACAAGATAATTCCAAGAGTCTACTTTTTTTTGCCTTGGGCTTCAGGGCTTCCATATCAACCCCTAGACAAATATCCATTAATTATAATCCACATAATAATCCACATTTCCTAAAACTGCTGGATTATTTTCCTGCAGTAGCAAACTGGTTTAAATTACATCTGTAGTGATAGGGATAAAGGAGAGTAGGTGAGGTGAATGTCTTATGAAGAGGTAAGAGTAAGTTAATGGTTTTGGAGTGTAATTATATCCAAAAATGGACTGGCCATAGACACACACATGCAGGCACACACACACACACACACACACACACACACACACACGATATGTTCCTCTATCCTCATGGGGACCTAAAATTAAACACACACACACACACAGGAGGCCAGGAGAATGGTAACATCTTTTTATTAATTCAGATACGTATGCAAAGAGACAGCAAACGAGTACTGTATCAGTGCTGCTACCAGAGCGTGTGTGTGTTCCTGAACTCTACCTCTCTGATTACTACTTCTCTGAACTCTATGGGAGTAAACAGTACCCATTTTCTTTAAGAATGTAGTGGAGTAAAAGTAAAAGTTGTCAAAAATATAAATAGTATAGTACAGATACCACAAAAATGACTAAAGTAGGATTTGAAAGTATTTTTACTGAAGTGCTTTACACCCCTGAACGGTCCCATCTCCCCTGTTCCGGATCTACTGAGGGGAATACTTTGGGAAAAAGCTTTCAGTGGAGCAGTGACCTCGACATTCAACATGCCTTTGATTGAATTGCCGTTCCATTTGATAATCATATCCTGAATGGCTGCCTCATAAAGGATGTATCCAACGTGTTAGTGTACAGGTAACAGTTTAGAAAAGCTCTTAAAGTAATTGACAGTATTTGAGAGTCAGAGAGAGGTGAAGGACACGAGGGACTCTTAGTAACACTATCCAGATCTCTTTGTCTCTCTTTCTTTCTCTACCGCTCTTCATCTCCATTCTGTATCTCTCAACCTGAAAAAAATACTATAGTATACTATGGTATAAATACTCTATTGTTTTTGCGTACCAAAATTTGTCACTACGTGGCATGTAGCCTAAAGGTTAGAGCAGGTTAGTAACCGAAATGTTGCAAGATCAAATCCCCGAGCTGACAAGGCCATTCTGCCCCTGATCAGGCAGTTAACCCACTGTTTCTAAGCCGTCATTGTATATTGTTCTTAACTGACTTGCCTTGTTAAATAAAGGTAAGTAAAAATCACTACTGTGAATACTGGAGTATTTGGACTGTAGTAAAATGAAACTATTATACACTTTATACCATATTAATTTATGTACTGTTTTTGTGTATTATAGTATACTGTAGTATTTACTGTTTTTGTGCATTGAAATATACTGTTGTATTTACTGTAATGTTTTTGTGGACTATAATATACTGTAGTATTTACTGTAATGTTTTTGTGGACTGTAATATACTGTAGTATTTACTGTAATGTTTTGGTGGACTGTAATATACTGTAGTATTTACTATAGTGTTTTTTTATCTTTGACATAGAATTGGAGGCTTTCTGCAGTGATGTTATGCTTGATGCTGGATGATCTGAGAACATGCGTTGAACTCGCGAAGCAGTGTACTTCGAAGAAATGTGCCGATGCCTGTAGCACTTAATCAATGACATCCGAAGCTTCGTTGCATCAACAAACCACCCGATTTGGATTGGTAGAAGACAAAAAGGCTATGTTGTGCACTCGCTACGAGATGTGGGGCGTCATCTATAATCATTTGGCTGCTCTAAATTCTTGACCAGCAGCTGCCACTAGTGTACACTGTGTTGATCAAAGTTTCGGGTAAAGAACCTATTTTCTACATAATTGCTGGAAAATCTCAATGCTTCGGGAATTTTATTTCCCCATAGCTTTCTCCTTGAGGAAAGCAAATGCTTCATAAACTGTAGTTCAGAGCATCTGCTCTTTTGTATATTCTGTACGGAACACAATCGTCAATACATGGCATGTAGGTTTCTGTGGGTGTGGGTGGCACAAAATAGGATATGGTGAAGGGGAATGGGTAGGGCGTATGCAAATTAATTAAATACTGTAGTGTTTACTATAGTTTAAAAAAGCTGTGTTTTTGCACACTTCAGTGTTTTTTGAGGAGATTACTGCAATATTTACTACAGTGTTTTTTTTGTGTATAATACCATAGCATTTACTATAGTATTCTACAGTATACCACAACCTATAGTAAATACTACACATGATCGAGGGATACTACAGTGTGTAGTATAGTATTCAACAGTATAGTACAATTTACTACAAACTTCTTTATCAAGTATATTATCTCTGTATCTTTCTCTCTCTCCATCTTTCTACCCTCTACCTCACTCACTCTTTCTCCTTCTCTTCCCCTCTCCCTCTTTCTCTACTCTCTCTGTTTCTCACTCTCTCGCAATACCCCTCTCCCTCTTTCTCTCTCCCTCTCGCTCTCTCTCTCTCTGTCTCTCACTTTTGCATTGACAAAATAACACAATCTCACACTAAAAAGTTTTAGGTGTTCTGGCTAATGAGATTTTAATTTAAAAAGCAGGTTTGACACACACACACCGCTATTTCATACTTAATGCACCACTGTATAAATCTCAGATGCATACAGTGTGTGCGTGTGTGTGTGCGTGTCCCTGTGTGTGGGTATATGTGTTCCTGTGTGTGTGTGTGTGTGTGTGTGTGTGTGTGTGTGAGAGAGAGAGAAAATGGCGTCGACAGAGAGGGCTGCCTGGCTTTTAGCTCTTAGGAAACTTTGCAGTATTTTTTTTAAATATTACTTCTTACATTATTAGCCCAGATTTTTTGGTGTCATTACATATAGCCTTAAAGAACTATTTGATATCAAAGCAGCAGAATTCACCTCCACTACAAGCATCCAGGAATACGACTTTCCCAAATTGATCCTTTGTTCCATCCCTCACGGCAATTGAACTGATTCCGGAGGCCGACCCAAAACAACGCCGGTGGAGGAGAGGTACTCAGAGTGGTCTTCTAGTCCGACTTAGGAGGTGTGCACCCCACCCACCGCTTCCGAGTGTATTGCTCGCTAATGTTCAGTCTTTGGATAATAAAGTTGATGAGTTCGGGGCAAGGGTTTCTTTCCAGAGAGACATCAGGGATTGTAACATACTCTGTTTCATGTAAACATGGCTCTCTCTTGGGATATACTGTCTGAGTCGGTCCAGCCAGTTGGGTTCTCAGTTCAGCGCACAGACAGAAATAAATATCTCTCCGGGAAAAAGGGCGGGGGGGGGGGTATGGTGTAATTGCGATAACATACAAGAACTCAAGTCCTGACCAAGAATACTTCACTGATCGTAAGATCACGGCCATGTATATCCCCCTCAAGCAGATACCACCAACCCACTCAAAGAACTTCACTGGATTTTATGCAAACTGAAAACCAGATATCCTGGGGCCGCATTTATTGTAGCTGGGGATTTGAACAATTGTGTGGAAAAGGCTGCCGAAGTTCTATCAACACATCGATTGTAGTACACACGCTGCTAAAACACATGACCACAGCTACACCAACTTCCGGGATGTCTACAAGAACCTCCCCCGCCCTCCTTTCGGCAAATCTGACCACAAATCCATTTTGCTCCTCCCTTCCTATAGGCAGAAACTCAAACAGTATAGACATCAGTATAGAGTCAAAGTGGAGTCGATTCAATGGCTCAGACACGAGACGTATGTGGCAGGGTCTACAGACAATTACGGACTACAAAAAGGAAAACCAGCCATGTCGCGGACACTGACGTCTTGGTTCTGGACAAGCTAAACACCTTCTTCGCCTGATTTGAGGATAACAGTGCCACCGACGCAGCTCGCTACCCAGGACTGTGGGCCCTTCTTCTCCGTGGCTGAACGTGAGTAAGACATTTAAGCGTGCTAACCCTCACAAGGCTGCCGGCCTAGATGGCATCCCTAACCGCGTCCTCAGAGCATGTGCAGACCAGCTGGCTGGTGTGTTTACTGACAGTCAGTCAGCTGTCCCCACTTGCTTCAAGATGGCCATCATTGTTCCTGTACCCAATAAAGCAAAGGTAAGTTAACTAAATTACTATTTCCCCATAGCACCCAGTTCTGTCATCATGAAGTGCTTTGAGAGACTAGTCAAGGATCTTATCACCTCTACCTTATCTGTCCCTCTAGACCCACTTCAATTTGCTTAACGCCCCAATAGATCCACAGACAATGCAATCGCCATCACACTGCACACTGACCTATCCTATCAGGACAAGAGGAATACCTATGTAAGCTGTTCATTGACCATTGCTCAGCATTCAACAACAAGCTCATTATTAAGCTTGAGGCCCTGGCTCTGAACCCCGCCCTGTGCAACTAGGTCCTGGACTTCCTGACGGGCCGCCCCCAGGTGGTAAAGGTAGGAAACAACACCTCCACTTCGCTGAGCTTCAAGTCCCCTCCTGTACTCCCTGTTCACCCATGACTGTGTGGCCAAGCACGCCTCCAACTCAATCATCAAGTTTGCATTTGATACAACAGTAGTAGGCTTGATTACCAGCAAAGGCAAGACAGCCCACAGAGAGGAGGTACAGTGCCTTGCGAAAGTATTCGGCCCCCTTGAACTTTGCGACCTTTTGCCACATTTCAGGCTTCAAACATAAAGATATAAAACTGTATTTTTTTGTGAAGAATAAACAACAAGTGGGACACAATCATGAAGTGGAACGACATTTATTGGATATTTCAAACTTTTTTAACAAATCAAAAACTGAAAAATTGGGCGTGCAAAATTATTCAGCCCCTTTACTTTCAGTGCAGCAAACTCTCTCCAGAAGTTCAGTGAGGATCTCTGAATGATCCAATGTTGACCTAAATGACTAATGATGATAAATACAATCCACCTGTGTGTAATCAAGTCTCCGTATAAATGCACCTGCACTGTGATAGTCTCAGAGGTCCGTTAAAAGCGCAGAGAGCATCATGAAGAACAAGGAACACACCAGGCAGGTCCGAGATACTGTTGTGAAGAAGTTTAAAGCCGGATTTGGATACAAAAAGATTTCCCAAGCTTTAAACATCCCAAGGAGCACTGTGCAAGCGATAATATTGAAATGGAAGGAGTATCAGACCACTGCAAATCTACCAAGACCTGGCCGTCCCTCTAAACCTTCAGCTCATACAAGGAGAAGACTGATCAGAGATGCAGCCAAGAGGCCCATGATCACTCTGGATGAACTGCAGAGATCTACAGCTGAGGTGGGAGAATCTGTCCATAGCACAACAATCAGTCGTATATTGCACAAATCTGGCCTTTATGGAAGAGTGTCAAGAAGAAAGCCATTTCTTAAAGATATCCATAAAAAGTGTTGTTTAAAGTTTGCCACAAGCCACCTGGGAGACACCAAACATGTGGAAGTAGGTGCTCTGGTCAGATGAAACCAAAATTGAACTTTTTGGCAACAATGCAAAACGTTATGTTTGGCGTAAAAGCAACACAGCTCATCACCCTGACCACATCATACCCACTGTCAAACATGGTGGTGGCAGCATCACGGTTTGGGCCTGCTTTTCTTCAGCAGGGACAGGGAAGATGGTTAAAATTGATGGGAAGATGGATGGAGCCAAATACAGGACCATTCTGGAAGAACCTGATGGAGTCTGCAAAAGACCTGAGACTGGGACAGAGATTTGTCTTCCAACAAGACAATGATCCAAAACATAAAGCAAAATCTACATTTACATTTACATTTAAGTCATTTAGCAGACGCTCTTATCCAGAGCGACTTACAAATTGGTGAATTCACCTTCTGACATCCAGTGGAACAGCCACTTTACAATAGTGCATCTAAATCATTAAGGGGGAGGGGGGGTGAGAAGGATTACTTATCCTATCCTAGGTATTCCTTGAAGAGGTGGGGTTTCAGGTGTCTCCGGAAGGTGGTGATTGACTCCGCTGTCCTGGCGTCGTGAGGGAGTTTGTTCCACCATTGGGGGGCCAGAGCAGCGAACAGTTTTGACTGGGCTGAGCGGGAACTGTACTTCCTCAGTGGTAGGGAGGCGAGCAGGCCAGAGGTGGATGAACGCAGTGCCCTTGCTTGGGTGTAGGGCCTGATCAGAGCCTGGAGGTACTGCGGTGCCGTTCCCCTCACAGCTCCGTAGGCAAGCACCATGGTCTTGTAGCGGATGCGAGCTTCAACTGGAAGCCAGTGGAGAGAGCGGAGGAGCGGGGTGACGTGAGAGAACTTGGGAAGGTTGAACACCAGACGGGCTGCGGCGTTCTGGATGAGTTGTAGGGGTTTAATGGCACAGGCAGGGAGCCCAGCCAACAGCGAGTTGCAGTAATCCAGACGGGAGATGACAAGTGCCTGGATTAGGACCTGCGCCGCTTCCTGTGTGAGGCAGGGTCGTACTCTGCGGATGTTGTAGAGCATGAACCTACAGGAACGGGCCACCACCATGATGTTGGTTGAGAACGACAGGGTGTTGTCCAGGATCACGCCAAGGTTCTTAGCGCTCTGGGAGGAGGACACAATGGAGTTGTCAACCGTGATGGCGAGATCATGGAACGGGCAGTCCTTCCCCGGGAGGAAGAGCAGCTCCGTCTTGCCGAGGTTCAGCTTGAGGTGGTGATCCGTCATCCACACTGATATGTCTGCCAGACATGCAGAGATGCGATTCGCCACCTGGTCATCAGAAGGGGGAAAGGAGAAGATTAATTGTGTGTCGTCTGCATAGCAATGATAGGAGAGACCATGTGAGGTTATGACAGAGCCAAGTGATTTGGTGTATAGCGAGAATAGGAGAGGGCCTAGAACAGAGCCCTGGGGGACACCAGTGGTGAGAGCGCGTGGCGAGGAGACAGATTCTCGCCACGCCACCTGGTAGGAGCGACCTGTCAGGTAGGACGCAATCCAAGCGTGGGCCGCGCCGGAAATGCCCAACTCGGAGAGGGTGGAGAGGAGGATCTGATGGTTCACAGTATCGAAGGCAGCCGATAGGTCTAGAAGGATGAGAGCAGAGGAGAGAGAGTTAGCTTTAGCAGTGCGGAGCGCCTCCATGATACAGAGAAGAGCAGTCTCAGTTGAATGACTAGTCTTGAAACCTGACTGATTTGGATCAAGAAGGTCATTCTGAGAGAGATAGCGGGAGAGCTGGCCAAGGACGGCACGTTCAAGAGTTTTGGAGAGAAAAGAAAGAAGGGATACTGGTCTGTAGTTGTTGACATCGGAGGGATCGAGTGTAGGTTTTTTCAGAAGGGGTGCAACTCTCACTCTCTTGAAGACGGAAGGGACGTAGCCAGCGGTCAGGGATGAGTTGATGAGCGAGGTGAGGTAAGGGAGAAGGTCTCCGGAAATGGTCTGGAGAAGAGAGGAGGGGATAGGGTCAAGCGGGCAGGTTGTTGGGCGGCCGGCCGTCACAAGAAGCGAGATTTCATCTGGAGAGAGAGGGGAGAAAGAGGTCAGAGCACAGGGTAGGGCAGTGTGAGCAGAACCAGCGGTGTCGTTTGACTTAGCAAACGAGGATCGGATCTACAATGGAATGGTTCAAAAATAAACATATCCAGGTGTTAGAATGGCCAAGTCAAAGTCCAGACCTGAATCCAATCGAGAATCTGTGGAAAGAACTGAAAACTGCTGTTCACAAATGCTCTCCATCCAACCTCACTGAGCTCGAGCTGTTTTGCAAGGAGGAATGAGAAAAAATTCAGTCTCTCGATGTGCAAAACTGATAGAGACATACCCCAAGCGACTTACAGCTGTAATCGCAGCAAAAGGTGGCGCTACAAAGTATTAACTTAAGGGGGCTGAATAATTTTGCACGCCCAATTTTTCAGTTTTTGACTTGTTAAAGAAGTTTGAAATATCCAATAAATGTCGTTCCACTTCATGATTGTGTCCCACTTGTTGTTGATTCTTCACAAAACAATACAGTTTTATATCTTTATGTTTGAAGCCTGAAATGTGGTAAAAGGTCGCAAAGTTCAAGGGGGCCGAATACTTTTGCAAGGCACTGTAATTACTGTATTCTGTACAATTCTACTGTATCTTAGGCTATGCCACTCTGACACTGCTAGTCCATATATTTATATATTGTTAATTTACTTTACTTTGATTTGTGTGTATTGGGAATACAGTTGAAGTCGGAAGTTTACATACACTTTTTCAGTTCTGCGCAGCAAAGCACCCCCAAAACATGATGCTGCCACTCCCGTGCTTCATGGTTGGGAGGTGTTCTTCAGCTTGCAAGCCTCATCCTTTTACCTCCAAACATAACGATGGTCATTACGGCCAAACAGTTCTATTTTTGTTTCATCAAACCAGAGGACATTTCTCCAAAAAGTACAATCTTTGTCACCATGTGCAGTTGCAAACCGTGGTTTTATTTGTGTGTGTGTGTGCGTGCGTGCGTGTGCCTGTGTGTGGGTGTATGTGTTCCTGTGTGTGTGTGTGTGTGCGCGTGTGTGTGCGTGCCTGTGTGCGTGTGTGTGTGTGTGTGTGTGTGTGTGTCTGTGTGTGTGTGTGTTACTCGAGAGTACACTGACAGGAACAAAGCTCCTTGCTGTTTGATCTCCTCTTTAGAAGTCCTAGTCTCAGAGACACACAAAGAATAAAGGCCTCTGTCGCAGAGTGTTGCCTTGGGAACCCCTGTACACAGACATCCCAGAGAGGCTATTACACTGCATGGCTTTTCACACTACAGAGCCGAGCCAGGCTGTACTTGCCTGGCTGGCCTGGTTATGCTTAGACAAATAGTTGCTGGAACCTTACTGAAAAGTAAAATATCAGTGTCAGCAAAGTACGGTTTAGTTCGACCCTATACTGTGAAAAGGGTCTGTCCTTCATCCCTGTAATCTAGAAGATGTAGATATTCACAGAATATGTGATGCCTATCTGATGTCTAAAATAACTGTCACCGTCAATGACAAAACATACCCGGTTCATTTGCAGTAGTCTCTGTCGCTATGCTACAGAAGTGGTCATATGTGACAGAAGTCTGGTGCCTTCTAGATCAGTTACTGAGGTATTTTCCTCTATCCATCCCCAGCCTGGCACCATAACAGTGTGGGTGTGATTTCTCCAATCTGTCCATCTTGTCCTCTGCTGTGTGGTAGCGTCTGTCTCCCCTGTCTTAATCAAAGATCAGTGTGTGTGTGTGTGTGTGTGTGTGTGTGTGTGTGTGTGTGTGTGTGTGTGTGTGTGTGTGTGTGTTTGTGTGCTTTAGTGTATCTCCACTGTCTAGATCAGCTTTAATATTGCCGATTGATTGTGGCTTCCATCAATATCAATCTAATCGTCTTCATCATTTCCAATCCTCCATATATTTCTTTGTAAATATTATTTTCCCTTAACCCTACCGCACATCTCCTAATTGAAGGAAACTAACGGACAACAATCCTTAAGCTTCTACTTCCAGCTTATACATACTACAGTTGAAGTCGGAAGTTTACATACACCTTAGCCAAATACATTTAAACTCAGTTTTTCACAATTCCTGACATTTAATCCTTGTAAATATTCCCTGTCTTAGGTCAGTTAGGATCACCACTTCATTTTAAGAATATGAAATGTCAGAATAATAGTAGAGAGAATTATTTATTTCAGCTTTTATTTCTTTCATCACATTCCCAGTGGGCCAGAAGTTTACATACGCTCAATTGGTATTTGGTAGCATTGCCTTTAAATTGTTTAACTTGGGTCAAACATATCAGGTAGCCCTCCACAAGCTTCCACAATAAGTTGGGTGAATTTTGGCCCATTACTCCTGACAGAGCTGGTGTAACTGAGTCAGGTTTGTAGGCCTCCTTGCTCGTACACGCTTTTTCAGTTCTGCAAACAAATTTTCTATAGGATTGAGGTCAGGGCTTTCTGATGGCCACTCCAATACCTTGACTTTGTTGTCCTTAAGCCATTTTGCCACAACTTTGGATGTATGCTTGCAGTCATTGTCCATTTGGAAGACCCATTTGCGACCAAGCTTTAACTTCCTGACTGATGCCCTGAGATGTTGCTTCAATATATCCACATTATTTTCCCGCCTTATGATGCCATCTATTTTGTGAAGTGCGCCAGTCGCTCCTGCAGCAAAGCACCCCCACAACATGATGCTGCCACCCCCACGCTTCACGGTTGGTTTGTTGTTCTTGCAAGCCTCCCCCTTTTCCTCCAAACATAACGATGGTCATTATGGCCAAATAGTTCTATTTTTGTTTCATCAGAACAGAGGACATTTCTCTAAAAAGTACGATCTTTGCAAACCGTAGTCTTGCTTTTTTATGGTGGTTTTGGAGCAGTGTGTAACGACATTCTTCTGTTGAAGGAGGAGCGGACCAAAATGCAGCGTGGTGGTTACTCATGTTTATTAATGAAAATACGACCAGACATGAAATAACTGAATTTACAAAACAACAGACAAAACGTGAAAAAACTATACAGCCTATCTGGTGAACATAAACACAGAGACAGGAACAATCACACACGAAACACTCAAAGAATATGGCTGCCTAAATATGGTTCCCAATCAGATACAATGAAAATCACCTGACTCTGATTGAGAACCGCCTCAGGCAGCCATAGACTATGCTAGACACCCCACAAAACCCCAAGACAAAAACACACCACAAAAACCCATGTCACACCCTGGCCTGACCAAATAAATGAACATAAACATCATATATTTAGACCAGGGCGTGACAGAATCCCCCCCTAAGGTGCGGACTCCCGGACGCACATCAAAACAATTAGGAGGGTCCGGGTGGGCGTCTGTCCATGGTGGCGGCTCCGGTGCTGGACGTGGCCCCCACTTCATCGTAGTCCTCCCCCACGTTGTCCGCTTCCGTGACCTCCTAGCCACGGCAACCCTGCTAAATAAAACAGGACAGAGGGGCAGCTCGGGACAGAGGGGCAGCTCGGGACAGAGGGGCTCCTCAGACTCCGGCAGCAGCGCCGGACAGGCGAGAGACTCCGGCAGCAACGCCGGACAGGCGGGAGACTCCGGCAGCAGCGGAGAGGAGGAAGGCTCTGGCAGATCCTGCCAGACTGGCGGATCTGGAAGAGTCTGGTTGACTGGCAGATCTGGAAGAGTCTGGTTGGCTGGCAGATCTGGAAGAGTCTGGTTGACTGGCAGATCTGGAAGAGTCTGGCTGACTGGCAGATCTGGAAGAGTCTGGCTGACTGGCGGATCCTTGCAGACTGGCAGCTCCTTGCAGACTGGCAGCTCCTTGCAGACTGGCAGCTCCTTGCAGACTGGCAGCTCTTTGCAGACTGGCAGCTCCTTGCAGACTGGCAGCTCCTTGCAGACTGGCAGCTCCATGCAGACTGGCAGCTCTATGCAGACTGGCAGCTCCGGCTGCTCCATGCAGACTGACTTCTCTGGCTGCTCCATGCAGACTGACAGCTCTGGCTGCTCCATGCAGACTGACATCTCTGGCTGCTCCATGCAGACGGACAGCTCTGGCTGCTCCATGCAGACTGGCAGCTCTGGCTGCTTCATGCAGGCTGGCAGCTCTGGCTGCTCCATGCAGGCTGGCAGCTCTGGCTGCGCTAAACAGGCAGGAGACTCCGGCAACGCTGTAGAGGCGGAAAGCTCTGGCAGCGCTAAACAGGCGGGAGACTCCAAAGCGCAGGAGAGGAGAAAGGCTCTGGCTCCGCTGAACAGGCGGGATACTCTGTCAGCGCTGTAGAGGAGAAAGGCTCGGGCAGCGCTGAACAGGCGGGAGACTCCGGCAGCGCAGGAGTGGAGGAAGGCTCCGGCAGCGCTGGAGAGGCGAGGCGCACTGTAGGCCTGATGCGTGGTGCTGGCACTGGTGGTACTGGGCCGAGGACACGCACAGGAAGCCTGGTGCGGGGAGCTGCCATCGGAGGACTGGTGTGTGAAGGTGACACAGGATGGGCTAGACCGTGAAGGCGTACTGGAGATCTTGAGAGCAGTGCTGGCACAGGACGTGTAAGGCTAGGAAGGTGCACAGGAGGCCTGGTGCGTGAGGCTGGCACCATCTTAACCAGCTGACTAACACGCACCTCAGGACGAGTATGGAGCGCTGACCCAGGTGCCATCAAATCCCCGACACGCTCCGTCGGGCGAATATCATGCTTAATGCACCAACACAGCAACTCGCTCATTACTCTCTCCTCCAATTTCCCCATTAACTCCTTCACAGTCTCTGCTTCGCTCACCTCCAACACCGGCTCTGGTTCTGGTCTCCTCCTTGGCTCCTCACGATAAACAGGGAGAGTTGGCTCAGGTCTGACTCCTGACTCTGCCACACTCTCCCTGAGCCCCCCCCCCAAGAAAGTTTTGGGGCTGACTCTCGGGCTTCCATCCGAGTCGCCACGCTGCTTCCTCATACCAGCGCCTCTCAGCTCTCGCCGCATCCAGTTCTTCTTTGGGACGGCGATATTCTCCAGGCTGATCCCAGGATCCTTCTCCGAACAATTTGTCCTCCCATGTCCATTCCTTCTCCTGCTGCACCTTGGGGTGTCTACACTCCCCTGGTTTAGCCCAGGGTCCTCTCCCGTCGAGGATTTCCTCCCAAGTCCAGAAAGTCTTGTTACGCTGCTCCTGCTGCGGCTGTTGCCTGTTACCACGCCGCTTGGTCCTGTTTAGGTGGCTGATTCTATAACGACGTTCTTCTGTTGAAGGAGGAGCGGACCAAAATGCAGCGTTGTGGTTAGTCATGTTTATTAATAAAAATACGACTAGACATGAAATAACTGAATGTACAAAACAACAGACGAAACATGATAAAACTATACAGCCTATCTGCTGAACATAAACACAGAGACGAGAACAATCACCCACGAAACACTCAAAGAATATGGCTGCCTAAATATGGTTCCCAATCAGAGACAATGAAAATCACCTGACTCTGATTGAGAACCGCCTCAGGCAGCCATAGGCTATGCTAGACACCCCACAAAACCCCAAGACAAAAACACACCACAATAACCCATGTCACACCCTGGCCTGACCAAATAAATGAAGTTAAACATAATATATTTCGACCAGGGCGTGACACAGTGGCTTCTTCCTTGCTAAACTGCCTTTCAGGTTATTTCGATATTGGACTAGTTTTTACTGTGGATATAGATACTTTTGTACCTGTTTCCTGCAGCATCTTTACAAGGTCCTTTGCTGTTGTTCTGGGATTGATTTGCACTTTTCGCATCAAAGTACGTTCATCTCTAGGAGACAGAACGCATCTCCTTCCTGAGTGGTATGACAGCTGTGTGGTCCCATGGTGTTTATACTTGCGTAATATTGTTTGTACAGATGAACGTGGTACCTTCAGGCATTTGGAAATTGCTCCCAAGGATGAACCAGACTTGTGGAGGTCTACAATTTTTTTTCTGAGGTCTTGAGTGATTTCTTTTGATTTTCCCATGATGTCAAGCAAAGGGGCACTGAGTTTGAAGGTATGCCTTGAAATACATCCACAGGTACACCTCCAATTGACTCAAATGATGTCAATTAGCCTAACAGAAGCTTGTAAAGCCATGACATAATTTTATGGAATTTTCCAAGCTGTTTAAAGGCACAGTCAACTTAGTGTATGTAAATGTCTGACCCACTGGAATTGTGATACAGTGAATTATAAATGAAATAATCTGTTTGTAAACAATTGTTGGAAAAATGACTTGTGTCATGCACAAAGTAGATGTCCTAACCGACTTGCCAAAACTATGGTTTGCAAACAAGAAATTTGTGGAGTGGTTGAAAAATTTGTTTTAATGACTCCAACCTAAGTGTATGCAAACTTCCGACTGACTTCAACTGTATATTTGACAGACAATGTCCCTCGTCTTAGTCAGAGCTTTACTCTTCAATCTGAACGCTAAGTGATCAGGAATCCGATGGTTGACACCAGGATACAGCTGATTGGGCTTCCAGAGTTTAAGGCAGGACATTTTAAGTGAGTGTTACTCTCAGGTGTAAGCTGTCTAATGCACAGTGTTTGGCTACTGAGACACAACCATTGCAGATCATTTAAATGTCACAGTTCCACAAGGAGAGGGAACAAAGACATCAGGAGACTTAGATCTCAGATTCGAAAGAGAAAATATGCATCATCATCATCACCGAGTATGTTTACAAATGGGCACACAGTACAGACTTACAGCCACACTCCCATTCTCCATGGCAGCTTGCTGTTCACGAACATACATTCCATTCACCCACAGAATATTCCATTGCAGCATTCTATTG
Organism: Oncorhynchus masou masou; assembly: GCF_036934945.1. Classification (NCBI taxonomy): domain Eukaryota; kingdom Metazoa; phylum Chordata; class Actinopteri; order Salmoniformes; family Salmonidae; genus Oncorhynchus; species Oncorhynchus masou. The sequence continues at coordinate 15,648,501 of NC_088242.1, forward strand.
TACTCATAACAACATCTCATAACAGTATCTAACACAATGTTATTCGGCATACATAACCTCCCCAGCTCGGGAACAATAACAATAAGAAAGGCAGTGTGGCGGCCAGTGGCACTGTTTTCCCCTCCTGCGGATTCCCTCCTGCGGATTCCCTACTGCGGATTCCCTACTGCGGATTCCCTACTGCGCATCCCCTACTGCGGATCCCCTACTGCGCATCCCCTACTGCGGATCCCCTACTGCGGATTCCTTACTGCGGATCCCCTACTGCGGATCCCCTACTGCGGATTCCTTACTGCGGATTCCCTACTGCGGATCCCCTCCTGCGGATCCCCTACTGCGGATCCCCTACTGCGGATTCCTTACTGCGGATTCCCTACTGCGGATCCCCTACTGCGGATCCCCTCCTGCGGATCCCCTACTGCGGATCCCCTACTGCGGATTCCTTACTGCGGATTCCCTACTGCGGATCCCCTACTGCGGATCCCCTCCTGCGGATTCCCTACTGCGGATCCCCTCCTGCGGATTCCCTACTGCGGAATCCCTCCTGCGGATTCCCTACTGCGGATTCCCTACTGCGGATTCCCTACTGCGGATTCCCTACTGCGGATTCCCTACTGCGGATTCCCTCCTGCGGATTCCTTACTGCGGATTCCCTCCTGCGGATTCCCTACTGCGGATCCCCTACTGCGGATCCCCTCCTGCGGATCCCCTCCTGCGGATTCCCTACTGCGGATTCCCTACTGCGGATTCCCTCCTGCGGATTCCCTACTGCGGATTCCCTCCTGCGGATTCAATACTCCGGACTCCATCTTTAAGATTCAGTTGAAATGCATCGAGTCAATGGAACCAGCAAGTGGCCATGATCATTATCACATGCCGAATGCTACAATACCTAGCTTGAAGACATTTGGAGACTGAAATGTCATTGTGTTTGATCCAGCGTTTGTCTCTATGTTCAATAACAGTACATGAGTGAGACATTTATTTGAGCTTACAAGGTCTCTCAGCAAACTGGTGTGTCTTCATAGCTCATAGAAGGAGAGTCAATGTGATGATTCTCCTCCCCATACACTGTACTGTAGCTATAAAGTATGAATCAGTTAGCATGTCATAAGATCCAGTCTTACTATAACATTGTAGGCAACGTTGGGACAACTATACAGCTACGTTGTCTCAAGGTCGACACAATGCTGCCGTGCTTGTATGGTCGCCTTCCTCAGTCATTTAGGGTCACATTTAAGTTAATGTTCAAGTTAAACTTCAGATTCAACACCTATTCAGATTCTGATTCAGCTCTAACCCTATCTTGTGTACTATCCTCAACTCATGTGTCCATGTTGAGTTAGTTTGACCATTTTCAAAAAATGGATTTCACATTTGGGCTCCATTAAAGTCCTAGGGAAATAGGTGGTCCCAAGACAACCCAGGAACAGGCATATAGAATGAGGCTTCAATACTGCTACATTTCTATGGAGTGTGTTGCTATTTCAACCCAGCAGGCAAAGCTCGTTGTATTGACGTTGTTGGTTATAATATGGTTGTAATGAAGTCTTTTCAGCCCATTTTGCCCACTGGGAATGTTGTTTAGCAGACAGAAAGGATCAACCATTATGCCATTTCTACCATACATATGATGTGATGTGTTTCACCCTATCAATACAAAACTCTTTGTAACACTTTATTTAGATAGTCTGTAGAGCATCTACATATGTACTATCTACAGACTCAGTAATATTTCAACTAACCCTAACCTTATCCCTTACCCTTACCCTAATCTTAACCCTAACCCTATACCTTACCCTAACCCCAACCTTAACCCTTATTCTAAACCTAACCCTAATCTTAACCCTAATCCTTATTCTAAACCTAACCCTAATCTTATCCCTAACCCTTATTCTAAACCTAACCCTAACCCTAATCTTAACCCTAACCCTTATTCTAAACCTAACCCTAACCTTATCCCTAACCCTTATTCTAAACCTAACGTTATCCCTAACCCTTATTCTAAACCTAACCTCATCCCTAACCCTTATTCTAAACCTAACCTTATCCCTAACCCTTATTCTAAACCTAACCTTATCCCTAACCCTTATTCTAAACCTAACGTTATCCCTAACCCTTATTCTAAACCTAACCTCATCCCTAACCCTTATTCTAAACCTAACCTTATCCCTAACCCTTATTCTAAACCTAACCTTATCCCTAACCCTTATTCTAACCCTAACCTTATCCCTAACCCTTATTCTAACCCTAACCCTAACCTTATCCCTAACCCTTATTCTAAACCTAACCCTAACTGTAACCTTAGCAAACTGTTTCTTATCAACCGATAGTTTGTTGATAGTATGACCATCTGTAGAGAACATATAGATGGACTAGCCAAATAAAGTGTGACCAAACTCTTAACGGGTCTAGAAAACCACACAATTGTTTTACCCACATATTTACAGAAAATAAAACATGTTTTTTCTTCATTAAAACCCATACCTCGAAACTCACATTGACATGGTTGTTTAAAAGTCCTGGTTGCATAAAACCCTGCCATTCCAGACACGAAAAAGAGTATCCGATCAGGTCAAAAACAGTGAAGACAGAAACTGTGAAATCTGTTCAAACGCAAAGCAAAAAGAACATTTTTTTTAATGTGTTCACCACTTCACAGGGGAAAAATACATTAAACTCTCAACAACATCAAGAAACAGAAAAACGTCATAGCATGGAACTGCTTTTAAAGGCAAGTCTGTTTGTCGTCTTGCCTTTTCACAACGATACGATTTACCAGTGGCTAGAGATGCCCATGACAAACATAGGTTGGTGGTAACCGTTAGATAGATCACGTAAGAGTTTGACTAAAACCATGGAAACGCCATGCACGTGTCCTCCCGTGGAGGATAGATCTAGAATCTCCTCATTGCCCTCCAGCAAAATGAGCCTACATTTAGTCTATTGTTCATATGGGTATATTTCACACTATGTTGAGGTCAAAATAAAAGTGTAATGCTTGTATGGTTTTAACCTCGAATACATGTTCATTTCATCGCCATCAATCAACTGCATTACACTTCAACTTCCACCACCACCAGCTATGCTCCACCATTACCAGCTTCTCCGAACGGGTGTCACCAGTAAGCAAAGGACAACTTCTAAATATTATGCAGCAAAACAGCCAAATACTGTATATCCAAATCAGATTTTAGTAACTACATTGTTGGCCTGTTAGAACACATCATTTATGATGGATTTGACAAATAATAACTTTATCGGATCAGCATTTCTGAATGAGTGCCAATGACGGCGTCCTTGTCCTGTCCCCCACGGTCTGCGTTCCATTGATGTCTCACCATATGTTTTGGTAGTGGCAGAGTTACTTCTCGTGGCTTTCTCAAGGTAAACAATAACACTTTCTTACTGAGGGCTACCATCCTGAATACAGTATGTGCTTTATGCAAGTGAGTCCAGGAAACTGCAAACGGATGCTCGATCAGTATGGTCTCATATATGGTTTCAGAGAAAAGGGATTCTGACTGACACTGTCTCGTGTCTATGACATCATTAATCACAGAGGTACTAAACATAGGAATGTTTACTGAACCGCAGATACTGACCCTTAGTTTAAAAGAACTATGTGGTTGTTTAAAGTTACATTCTGTTACTTTCAATTCCAGTTCGAAGTGCTGTCACTGAACTTGTGTATATAAAGTGAAGAGTGTGTTTTGGCAGATGTAACCGTTTGATTTTTGTTCAGCGTCTTATTCAAATATTCAAATTAATTGACTTTATATCGCTCTGAATAGAATTGTCATATACAATGCATATCCCTGTCTCTCTGAGTTGAATGATCAGTCATTTAGTGACAAATTCAGGATATCAGCTACCACTTTAAAAATGGCTGTGTTACAGTTTGTATTACATAGGCACCAAAGACTGTCTGGCATCACCCAAAGTTGGGAAAACCCCTTTCAATTGGCTGACATATTTGTCTTTCCTCTCCCTGTTTCTGCATGGAACTGAGTGCTGAAAACATAGTTGAATATCTAAATGTATGTAAACATACATTACATTTGCATATATTTACTATAGATATCAATATATGTTTATGAGCTACTCACTGAGCACCGAAGCTGTTGCACAGATAACTTCCAGGCGTTTAGAAAATATATTGTATGAATATATTTATTATATATTTGTATACATATGTATTGCAGCCCTGACCCTCTGGACTGATATAGTGGTGATGATATGGTTTCTTCTACTCTATGACTATCATTGTAATGGTTATCACCGCTCTGGGTAACACTGACATCACTTAGTTAGATTGTAGGATTGTGGTTCACAAAAGGAATCTCTATAGTACACTACTTTTTAATGGGCCCTCGTCAGAAGAAGTGCACTATAAACGGAATAGGGTGCCATTTGGGACACAGTCAAACAGCATGGCGATCGCTAGCAACATCCAATGGTTTTCTGACTGCTGTGGGGTCAAAGTACACATATCAAACACTTAGATGGTCAGTAACCTCCAGGACATCGTCAGATTTAAAAACACATACATACACACACACACACACGCACGCACGCACGCACGCACGCACGCACGCACACACACACACACACACACACACACACACACACACACACACACACACACACACACACACACACACACACACACACACACACACACACACACACACACACACACACACACACACACACACACACACACACAGTCCTAAGCCATCTGTAACATCCAATGGTTTTCTGACTGCTGTGGGGTCAAAGTACACATATCAAACACTTAGATGGTCAGTAACCTCCAGGACATCGTCAGATTTAAAAACACATACATACACACACACGCACGCACGCACGCACGCACGCACGCACGCACGCACACACACACACACACACACACACACACACACACACACACACACACACACACACACACACACACACACACACACACACACACACACACACACACACACACACACACACACACACACACACACACACACACAGTCCTAAGCCATCTGTAGAAGTCTCTCAGTCTTCCAAAATTCCACAACCAATATTATTTTCGTTTTACAATGCTCTTCCCATGTTTAGTATTCCCATTCTCCACATGTCCACAGGTCTCTGGTTCCAGTGCTTCACTGCTGGACCTGCTTCAAGCTGAAATAGAGGAGAGAGAGAGAGACAGAGAGAGAGAGAAGTCAGTAAGATTTCAGCAGGTGCCTCAGGCCCATGGACCAGAAATCTGTGGGATATTTGATACCATTCTGAAAAAGATGTTCAGCAGATTTAAAGGAGCTTCTCTGGAGAAGTCAAAGGGAAATGTCTGACACCAGACACATTTTGAGGTGGACTATCCCTTTAACCATCTGTGATGATGTCATATTTAAATCACTGAAGTCTACTGAAAGTCAGCCTCAAATATACCATTTTTTCCTCTGCTGCGTTCACTCAGATGCCTGGGTTTTAAAGAGGGACGAGAAAGACTTCAGAGCACAAAACCATCAGTAGAAGGAATTATACAATAATCCAATTTCCCAATCTTTTCCTCATTATGCTGTCAGTTGTTAATGCTTCCCATTCCAGCTGTTCACCAATTTAAAACAAAAGCAGGGAGATAGGGAGTGTAAATCCCTCTGGTTTTTAGATGCCGTAATTACCGAGGGATTCTGGGTTTATCATGTCTCTGGTGATTATGTTTAAACGTGTCCTACACTAGCCACATTCTCTGCCATTATCACACAGAGACAAAGAGACGCCACAGGCGGCCATTTAAAAAAAAATCTATTAAAACAAAGAGATAAGTTTGGGAGTGTTATTACCTAACAAAGATAGTTGCTATTGAAAGTCTACACACCCCTTGCACAGTCTTCACAATTTGCTAAAAATTGATTACATTAAATGTTTTTCCTATTGATCTATACAATCTACTCCACAAGGGAAAATGTTCCAAATTACTAAGAAATACAAAATGACGATGCATTGTTTGCGATGCATTGTTAACAAGAGTTAATACCTTGTGAAAGCACCTTTGGCAGCCATTACAGCTGTGAATAATTGTATTATATAGAGTCTACCAACCTTACACAACTCTTAGGACAACATACACTGAGTGTACATTATGCTAATTTCCATGACATAGACTGCCCAGGTGAGTAGAGATGTAAAGTTAAGACATGGATTGGGTACTGTATGTGTGCCATTCAGAGGGTGAATGGGCAAGACAAAGTATTTAAGTGCGAGGTATGGTAGTAGGTGGCAGGCGCACCGGTTTGAGTTTGTTAAGATCTGCAATGCTGCTGCGTTTTTCATGCTCAACAGTATCCTATGTGTGTATTAAGAATGGTCCACCATGCAAAGGACATCCAGCCAACTTGACACAACTATGGGAAGCATTGGAGTCAACTGTGGAACGCTTTCGACACCTCGTAGAGTTCATGCCCCAACGAAATGAGGCTGTTCTGAGGGCAAAAGGGGGTACAACTCAATATTAAGAAGTGTTTGTGATGTTTTGAACACAGTGTATATCCATCGTTTTTGTCAAAATTGCTCACGCTCACTAAATTTAGTTGGTAATCATCAATGGACAGCAATATTCAAACACTGTCTCTGTTTTTTAAGCATATTTAAGTCCTTTTATATTTATTTTCATCCGAATAAACTGCTGCCACCACAATACTTGAAAATAC
>NC_088242.1:15660207-15664152 GCF_036934945.1 Oncorhynchus masou masou
ACACACACACACACACACACACACACACATTCTCTCTGTCTCTCAGTAGCCAAACACTGTGCATTAGACAGATTACTCCTGAGGGAGAGGAACACTAACTTAAAATGTCATGCCTAAACCTCTGGAAACACAACAATCTGACACACTCACAGAAACACGTCCACATGCACAAGCCCACATCCTAACACACACACACACACACACACACACACACACACACACACACACACACACACACACACACACACACACACACACACACACACACACACACACACACACACTGAGCCAAAATGGAAAGCCTTCCCCATGGAACAAAGTTGTGCTTCAAGGATAGCCCTCTGCATTGTGTGTGTGTGTGTGTGTGTGTGTGTGTGTGTGTGTGTGTGTGTGTGTGTGTGTGTGTGTGTGTGTGTGTGTGTGTAATGTGACAGCTCACACACTGTGCAGCACAACAGGCTGTGACAGGGGCATTATTTGCTATCACACAGTTCTCTGCCCCCTGACTATAATATGCTAGAAGAGATGCACGCTGATGTGCTATGATGCAGGAAGACACACACACACACACACACACACACACACACACACACACACACACACACACACACACACACACACACACACACACACACACACACACACACACACACAGCCTCAGTGGTTACTCAGTTGTTAGGGCACAGAAAGGCCAATGTGTGGCTAGTGAGGTGGAACCTCCTGTCTTGTTCCAGGTTTCCGTGGGGATCGATACAGGAGCACACACAGCTAAACACATTTACAGTGACTGGTGATTACTCTTCATCAATACACACACCCTTAACACACAGCCTGCTTCACACAACTCCCTCCATCGTCTCCATAACTCTACCCCTCTCATTCTATTGGTCTCACACCCACCCCCTCTCTCCCTTTTCCCTCAATCTCTCTGTCCTGCTCCTTCAACATTTTACCACCTTTCTCTCTGTCCTGCTCCTTCAATATTTTACCACCTTTCTCTCTGTCCTGCTCCTTCAATATTTTACAACCTTTCTCTCTGTCCTGCTCCTTCAATATTTTACCACCTTTTTCTCTGTCCTGCTCCTTCAATATTTTACCACCTTCTCTCTGTCCTGCTCCTTCAATATTTTACCACCTTTCTCTCTGTCCTGCTCCTTCAATATTTTACCACCTTTCTCGCTGTCCTGCTCCTTCAATATTTTACCACCTTTCTCTCTGTCCTGCTCCTTCAATATTTTACCACCTTTCTCTCTGTCCTGCTCCTTCAATATTTTACCACCTTTCTCTCTGTCCTGCTCCTTCAATATTCTACCACCTTTCTCGCTGTCCTGCTTCTTCAATATTTTACCACCTTTCTCTCTGTCCTGCTCCTTCAATATTTTACCACCTTTCTCTCTGTCCTGCTCCTTTAATATTCTACCACCTTTCTCTCTTCCGCTCCACCTCTATTTTTCCACCTCTCTCTCTCTCCTTAGCCCTTCATTTCTCTCTCTCTCCTTAGCCCTTCATTTCTCTCTCTCTCCTTAGCCCTTCATTTCTCTCTCTCTCTCTCTCGCTCCTTAGCCCTTCATTTATCTCTCTCTCCTTAGCCCTTCATTTCTCTCTCTCTCTCCTTAGCCCTTAATTTCTCTCTCTCTCCTTAGCCCTTCATTTCTCTCTCTCCTTAGCCCTTCATTTCTCTCTCTCACTCTCTCTCTCCTTAGCCCTTTCATTTCTCTCTCTCTCCTTAGCCCTTCATTTCTCTCTCTCCTTAGCCCTTCATTTCTCTCTCTCACTCTCTCTCTCCTTAGCCCTTTCAATTCTCTCTCTCTCTCTCCTTAGCCCTTAATTTCTCTCTCTCTCCTTCACCCTTGATTTCTCTCTCTCTCCTTAGCCCTCCATTTCTCTCTCTCTCTCTCTCCTTAGCCATTCATTTCTCTCTCTCTCTCCTTAGCCCTTCATTTCTCTCTCTCTCTCCTTAGCCCTTCATTTCTCTCTCTCTCTCCTTAGCCCTCCATTTCTCTCTCTCTCTCTCTCTCTCTCTCTCTCTTAGCCCTTCATTTCTCTCTCTCTCTCTCCTTAGCCCTTCATTTATCTCTCTCTCCATAGCCCTTCATTTCTCTCTCTCTCTCTCCTTTGCCCTTCATTTCTCTCTCTCTCCTTAGCCCTTCAATTCTCTCTCTCTCCTTAGCCCTTCATTTCTCTCTCTCTCCTTAGCCCTTCATTTCTCTCTCTCTCTCTTTAGCCCTTCATTTCTCTCTCTCTCTCTACTTAGCCCTTCATTTCTCTCTCTCTCTCTCTCTCTCTCTCCTTAGCCCTTCATTTCTCTCTATCTCTCCTTAGCCCTTAATTTCTCTCTCTCTCTCTCCTTAGCACCTTCATTTCTCTCTCTCTCTCCCTCCTTAGCCCTTCATTTCTCTCTCTCTCTCCTTAGCCCTTCATTTCTCTCTCTCGCTCCTTAGCCCTTCATTTCTCTCTCTGTCTCTCTCTCCTTAGCCCTACATTTCTCTCTCTCTCCTTAGCCCTTCATTTCTCTCTCTCTCTCCTTAGCCCTTCATTTCTCTCTCTCTTTCTCCTTAGCCCTTCATTTCTCTCTCTCTCCTTAGCCCTTCATTTCTCTCTCTCTCCTTAGCCCTTCATTTCTCTCTCTCTCTCTCCTTAGCCCGTCATTTTTCTCTCTCTCTCTCCTTAGCCATTTTCTCTCTCTCCTTAGCCCTTCATTTCTCTCTCTCTCTCTCTCTCTCTCTCTCTCTCTCTATCTCTCTCTCTCCTTAGCCCTTAATTTCTCTCTCTCTCTCCTTAGCCCTTAATTTCTCTCTCTCTCTCCTTAGCCCTTCATTTCTCTCTCTCTCTCTCCTTAGCCCTTCATTTTTCTCTCTCTCTCTCCTTAGCCATTCATTTCTCTCTCTCTCTCTCCTTAGCCCTTCATTTCTCTCTCTCTCTCTCTCTCTCTCCTTAGCCCTTCATTTCTCTCTCTTGCTCCTTAGCCCTTCATTTCTCTCTCTCTCTCCTTAGCCCTTCATTTCTCTCTCTCCTTAGCCCTTAATTTATCTCTCTCTCTCCTTAGCCCTTAATTTCTCTCTCTCTCCTTAGCCCTCCATTTCTCTCTCTCTCCTTAGCCCTTCATTTCTCTCTCTCTCTCTCTCTCCCTAGCCCTTAATTTCTCTCTCTCTCTCCTTAGCCCTTCATTTTTCTCTCTCTCTCCTTATCCCTTCATTTCTATCTCTCTCTCCTTAGCCCTTAATTTCTCTCTCTCTCTCTCCTTAGCCCTTCATTTCTCTCTCTCTCTCCTTAGCCCTTCATTTCTCTCTCTCTCTCCTTAGCCCTTCATTTCTCTCTCTCTCTCTCCTTAGCCCTTCATTTCTCTCTCTCTCTCTTTAGCCCTTCATTTCTCTCTCTCTCTCCTTAGCCCTTCATTTCTGTCTCTCTCTCCTTAGCCCTTCATTTCTCTCTCTCTCCTTAGCCCTTAATTTCTCTCTCTCTCCTTAGCCCTTCATTTCTCTCTCTCTCCTTAGCCCTCCATTTCTCTCTCTCTCTCTCTCCTTAGCCATTCATTTCATTCTCTCTCCTTAGCCCTTCATTTCTCTCTATCTCCTTAGCCCTTCATTTCTCTCTCTCTCCTTTGCCCTTCATTTCTCTCGCTCTCCTTAGCCCTTCAATTCTCTCTCTCTCCTTAGCCCTTCATTTCTCTCTCTCTCTCCTTAGCCCTTAATTTTTCTCTCTCTCTCCTTAGCCCTTCATGTCTCTCTCTCTCTCTCTCTCTCTCCTTAGCCCTTCATTTCGCTCTCTCTCTCTCCTTAGCCCTTCATTTCTCTCTCTCTCTCTCTCTCCTTAGCCCTTAATTTCTCTCTCTCTCTCTCCTTAGCCCTTCATTTCTCTCTCACTCTCCTTAGCCCTCCATTTCTCTCTCTCTCCCTTAGCCCTTCATTTCTCTCTCTCTCTCTCCCTTCTTAGCCCTTCATTTCT
>NC_088242.1:15664652-15722152 GCF_036934945.1 Oncorhynchus masou masou
AGTGTTATCAACTTCTCTCCATAGTGTTATCAACTTCTCTCCATAGTTAGTTTTATCAACTTCTCTCCATAGTTAGTTCTATCAACTTCTCTCTATAGTTGGTGTTATCAACTTCTCTCCACAGTTAGTGTTTTCAACTTTTCTCCATAGTGTTATCAACTTCGCTTCATAGTGTTATCAACTTTTCTCCATAGTGTTATCAACTTCTCTCCATAGTGTTATCAACTTCTCTCCATAGTGTTATCAACTTCTCTTCATAGTGTTATCAACTTCTCTCCATAGTGTTATCAACTTCTCTCCATAGTGTTATCAACTTCTCTCCATATTTAGTGTTATCAACTTCTCTCCACAGTTAGTGTTATCAACCTTTCTCTATAGTTAGCACTATCAACTTTCCTCCATAGTGTTATCAACTTCTCTCCATAGTGTTATCAACTTCTCTCCACAGTTAATGTTTTCAACTTTCCTCCATAGTGTTATCAACTTCTCTCCATAGTGTTATCAACTTCTCTCCATAGTTAGTGTTATCAGCTTCTCTACATAATTAGTGTTATCAACTTCTCTCCATAGTGTTATCAACTTCTCTCAATAGTGTTATCAACATCTCTCCATAGTTAGTGTTATCAACATCTCTCCATAGTTAGTGTTATCAACTTCTCTCCATAGTGTTATCAACTTCTCTCCATAGTTTTATCAACATCTCTCCATAGTTAGTGTTATCAACTTCTCTCCATAGTTAGTTTTATCAACTTCTCTCCATAGTGTTATCAACTTCTCTCCATAGTTAGTGTTATCAACCTCTCTCCATAGTGTTATCAACTTCTCTCCATAGTTATTGTTATCAACTTTTCTTAATAGTGTTATCAACTTCTCTCAATAGTTAGCACTATCAACTTCTCTACATAGTGTTATCAACTTCTCTCAATAGTGTTATCAACTTCTCTCCATAGTGTTATCAACTTCTCTCCATAGTGTTATCAACTTCTCTCCATATTGTTATCAACTTCTCTCCATAGTGTTATCAACATCTCTCCATAATTAGTGTTATCAACTTCTCTCCACAGTTAGTGTTTTCAACTTTCCTACATAGTGTTATCAACTTCTCTCCATAGTGTTATCAACATCTCTCCATAATTAGTGTTATCAACTTCTCTCCATAGTTAGTTTTATCAACTTCTCTCAATAGTTAGCACTATCAACTTCTCTCCATAGTGTTATCAACTTCTCTCCATAGTGTTATCAACATCTCTCCATAATTAGTGTTATCAATGTCAGGATTTGGCCAGGGTTGTTCCGGGTTTTGGTCACTAGATGCCCCCATTGTGCTTTTTGACCTTAAGTTTTTTCCCTTGTTCCCCATTATTATTTGCACCTGTGCCTCGTTCCCCCTGATTGTATTTAAACCCTTAGTTTCCCTCAGTTCTGTGCTCTGTGTTTGTATGTTAGCACCCAGCCCTAGTGTTCTGTGTATTCTTGTCGTTTCCGGTGGATGCTCTTGTGGATTTCTGTTTTTGTTTTTTGAGTATCTCTTGAGGCTTTTTTGTGCTATACCTACCACCTTTTGGATTTGCCATTTTTTGTATTGTAGGACTTCTCCTTTTTACTTTATTAAATACACCGTCTTAAGTACTGCTGTGTCTGCCTCATCTTCTGGGTTCTGCTGACTATTCGTGGCTCAGTTGGTTAAGTGACTGTTTCTCACTCCGGAGACCCAGGTTCGTAACCGGGTCCTGACAATCAACTTCTCTCCATAGTTAGTTTTATCAACTTCTCTCTATAGTTAGTGTTTTCAACTTTCCTCCATAGTGTTATCAACTTCTCTCCATAGTGTTATCAAATTCTCTCCATAGTTAGTGTTATCAACTTCTCTGCATAGTGTTATCAACTTCTCTCCATAGTTAGTGTTATCAGCTTCTCTCCATAGTTAGTGTTATCAACTTCTCTCCATAGTGTTATCAACTTCTCTCCATAGTGTTATCAACTTCTCTCCATAGTGTTATCAACTTCTCTCAATAGTGTTATCAACTTCTCTCCATAGTGTTATCAACATCTCTCCATATTTAGTGTTATCAACTTCTCTACATAATTAGTGTTATCAACTTCTCTCCAAAAATAGTGTTATCAACTTCTCTCCATAATTAGTGTATTCAACTTCTCAACATAGTTAGTGTTATCAACTCCTCTACATAGTGTTATAAACATCTCTCCATAGTTAGTGTTATCAACTTCTCTCCATAGTGTTATCAACTTCTCTCCATAGTGTTATCAACTTCTCTCCATAGTGTTATCAACTTCTCTACGTAGTGTTATCAACTTCTCTACATAGTTAGTATTATCAACCTCTCTCCATAGTTAGTGTTATCAACTTACTTGTTCTGGTGCTTGGAGCCCTGGAGGTGTGCGTGGTACTGTTCAATGGAGTTCAACACAACACTACATACACTGCAGGAGTATCTGCTGCGGAGACCTGATGAGAGACAAACACACAGACGTGATCATCACTGTTGACATCAACATCACTGTTGTCGCCATCATCACCACTTTCATCTTCATCATCTTCCTCATTGTCGTTGTTGTCGTCATCATCATCATCATCGTGAAGCATATCTAATGTATAAAGGAAGAATTGGGGAAGCCAGGCATGTGCAGCGCTTCTGAGATTGGTGTGTGTGGTGAAATGAACAGCGCAGAAACAGATGAGCTAATTAGACAATGTGCAGGTGGTCGAGGATGAAGGGACAAAAATAGACAGAGGAAGAAGGGATGAAGAGAGAGCGGGGGGCAGAGAGAGATAGGGAGAGAATGAGTGTGATGAGATATAGATGGGTAGAGAGAGAGAGGGGGAAGGTGAAAAGGAAAGCGAGAGAGGGAGAGATAGCGACAGCGAGAGCGAGAGAGAGAGATAGAGACAGCGAGAGAGAGATAGAGACAGAGAGAGAGAGAGAGAGAAAGAGAGAGTGAGCGATAGAGACAGCGAGAGAGAGATAGACAGTGAGAGAGAGAGATAAATAGCGAGAGAGAGATAGAGACAGTGAGAGAGAGATAAATAGCGAGAGAGAGATAGAGACAGCGAGAGAGAAAAAAGAGAGTGAGGGGGGGCAGAGAGAGATAGGGAGAGAATGAGTGTGATGAGATATAGATGGGTAGAGAGAGAGAGAGAGAGAGAGAGAGAGAGGGGGGGAGGTGAAAAGGAAAGCGAGAGAGAGAGAGACAGTGAGAGACAAAGTGAGGATGAACGAGAGGAAAAGAAAAGGGAGTGAGTTGAGAAAAATGAGCGAGAGGGAAAGAGAAAGTGAGAGCGGGGTTAATCGATCACTGGGTAAATGCTCTGTCTTGTCTCGTTGTGATCTCATGGTGAGCTGCCTGTAACATCTACAGAACACTGCACGCATCCAGAAAACTGCATTTGTAACAAGGGGCGTGCCAAGGAATCTGAAGGGGAAAAAAATATTTTTTTGCAGCAGTAAGGTAGACAGACAGTAGCAACAGGTTGTAAACAGGAAGAGATTAGCCCGTGTAAGTGATCATCTTTAGTTTTTTTTTACAAAACCCCGCCCTAGTAAGAAATGGAATCAGATATCACTTTGCACATCATTTCATGGTGGAAAGACACGCCATGCATAGTTAATGACTGTCTAGTAGGCAGTCTGAGATTTCCCACTTATAAAGCCCAAATATATCATACTTTGAATAAAACGACAACTTATCAATTTTTAATCGTTGTACAACATCATGGGTAAGCTGTGGTCTTGAAGCTGAAAAACTAGAAATTTTGCTGTCCTTGGCCTTTTGTTCTCACAACTAATATTTTTACCAATTGAAAGAAAGCATGTATGTGCACAAAGTATCATTTGAATAAAGTGACCCGTTTGTGTTTTCACCTCACTGAGAGACAGGGCCAAATTATCTTTATGGTCCTCCCCACTGAGACTGCTGGTATATCTACAAATGCAATGTCATCCAGGGAACACAATGTTTCTTCTACAGAGTGTCCTGTACATTCAAATAATCAGAAAAATATTTGGTTGGCGGGCCTTTACCATCCCTACAATCATTGTGGGGTGGCGTGTCTTTGTATGTGCGTGTGTGCTCATTCCTCTACTTGCATTACTGTCTGTGAGATTTACAAGTTGTTGATGTGCTCCGTGACCCTTTGACCTTTCAATGTGGTTAGTGGCAAAGCATATTGAAAGATAAAGTACTAATATACACACTGCTCTTGGAGGAAAGACAGGTCATTACTGACATGAGGCCAGGATTGTATAATGTAGCATATCACTATCCCACAGCCCTCAGATTGGTGTGTGGTCACACACACACACGCATGCACGCACACACACGCGCACACATACACACGCGCGCGCGTGCGCACACACACACGCACACACACAAGTGCGCACACTTACACACACGCGCACACACACACACGTGCGCACACACACACACGCACGCACACACATCCGCACGCACACACACACATGCACACACACACACGCACGCACGCGCACGCACGCACACACACACACAGACACACACACACACTTGATGTCCCTTTCTGAAGCTATTGAAGACATGTTGTCATTAAGAAGACAAAACTAAGCCTGGCGAGAAATGTTTGGGTTTAAGGGTTGATGTAGTGTGTGTGTGTGTGTGTGTGTGTGATAGAGATGATTGGTGTCATCCTCCTTTGATCCTCCTCATCTTATTTCTATTTGTATTTATTAAGGATCCCCTTTAGCTACAGCCAAGGCAGCAGCTACTCTTCCTGGGGTCCAACAGATTTTACAAGACATTGAGTGTGCGCCCTCTGGGCACTACTCTACTACAACACACAATCCAGGTGCCGTGTGGGTAGAGTGTGTGTGTAGAGTGTGTACAGTTTGTTATGTGTGTATAGTGTGTATGTTATGTGTGTTTCTACCTGGTTATGTGTATCTTCATTTCTTGCTATTCCATAAGGTGTATTTTCAGCAGTTTGTTTTCTAAATCTAATTGTACTGCTTTGCATGAGTTACTTGATGTGGAACAGAGTTCCATGTAGTCATGGCTCTATGTAGTACTGTGCGCCTCCCATAGTCTGCTCTGGACTTGGGGACTGTGAAGAGACCTCTGGTGGCATATCTTTGATGGGTATGCATGGGTGTCTGAGCTGCTAGTAGTTAAAACAGACAGGTCGGTGCATTCAACATGTCAATGCTTCCTAAGAAAGCAAGTAGTGACTACCGTGATAAGAGCATGTAAATTAGAGCACGGGATGGTCGGAGTATGAGTCCAAATCAAAGTATTGAACACGGAGCACGGGGGTCCATTCTCGAATGCGTAATCAGTTTGTACATATTTTGAAGCATGCATCGATGCACGCTTCAATGGAAAGTATGCAGTAGAAATATGGCACAACCACGTAAAATATGACGCAACATTTCTTGATATCAATGACGTCCATTATTTGAACTGAAGCAAGAGGAAATACACACTGTCTGAAATTAAATGTTGCCTATTTACGTCTCATATGTTGTCCATTCACGTGTCATATGTTGCCTATTCACGTCTCATATGTTGTCCATTCACGTCTCATATGTTGTCCATTCACGTCTCATATGTTGTCCATTCACGTCTCATATGTTGTCCATTCACGTCTCATATGTTGCCTATTCACGTCTCATATGTTGTCCATTCACGTCTCATATGTTGTCCATTCACGTCTCATATGTTGTCCATTCACGTGTCATATGTTGCCTATTCACGTCTCATATGCTGTCCATTCACGTCTCATATGCTGTCCATTCACGTCTCATATGTTGTCCATTCACGTCTCATATGTTGTCCATTCACGTCTCATATGTTGTCCATTCACGTCTCATATGTTGTCCATTCACGTGTCATATGTTGCCTATTCACGTCTCATATGCTGTCCATTCACGTCTCATATGCTGTCCATTCACGTCTCATATGTTGTCCATTCACGTCTCATATGTTGTCCATTCACGTCTCATATGTTGTCCATTCACGTCTCATATGTTGTCCATTCACGTGTCATATGTTGCCTATTCACGTCTCATATGTTGCCTATTCACGTCTCATATGTTGTCCATTCACGTGTCATATGTTGTCCATTCACGTCTCATATGTTGTCCATTCACGTGTCATATGTTGCCTATTCACGTGTCATATGTTGCCCATTCACGTGTCATATGTTGCCCATTCACGTCTCATATGTTGCCTATTCACGTCTCATAGGTTGCCTATTCACGTCTCATATGTTGCCTATTCACGTCTCATATGTTGCCTATTCACATCTCATATGTTGCCTATTCACGTCTCATATGTTGTCCATTCACATCTCATATGTTGCCTAATCACGTCTCATATGTTGCCTATTCACATCTCATATGTTGCCTATTCACGTCTCATATGTTGCCTATTCACGTCTCATATGCTGTCCATTCACGTCTCATATGTTGCCTATTCACATCTCATATGTTGCCTGACTATAAGATCTTATCTTGATACATGAATAAATACATGCTGTGTTAATGTTGGTATGTTTACATACCAGCAATACCCACTGTGGTGTGCATAAATCGCAAGCCCATAGTTAGTCAATAGGGCTAACTGGCTAGCTACTACTGTTAGTTAGCTACTACTGTTAACTAGCCAGATAGCCACAAATAATTATTAGCTAGCTAGCTACCCACAACGAATTGGCATCTACCCATTAGTTTCAGGTACTTTTTGCTTGTTGTACTATCTGGTGAGTGTCACGTCTGCTCCTGCTCCTCCCCTCCGGCGTACGACGTCGCCAGAGTGCCAACCACCGGTCCTGGGAATCATCAACACCTTCCATTACATTCATCATTCCCTTGTATATGTCAGTCTTCCAGGTTCACTCACCAGTTGGTTTTGTTCTTGTTTATCGGCGTACTGCCTTATGTTGGTGTTGTGTTCTTGGTTTTGTTGTTTTATTAAAACGTTTCACCTGCTTTCAACTCACCCCCCCCATCATTACAGTTAGCTACATTATAGCTGAGTGTTAAGGAAAATGTTTGCTTTGTGTACATCTTGTTTCGTCTCTATTGCCATTGTTCTGGCTGGAAGAAGGTTCATGCACTCGGAGCATGAGAGTGTGGAGCATGGCAGCAAGCATATTGAGAAACACACAATCTCTCCTCTGCTTTGAGCTACGAGAGATTGACATGTATATTATTTATGTAAGCTCTATGTGTACATTTAAGGGTCAGCCGTGGTGCCCTGCTTTGGGCCAGTTGTACTTTTCCCAAGTCCCTCTTTGTGGCACCTGACCATATCACTGGGCAGTAGTCCAGGTGCAACAATACTAGGACCTGTAGGACCTGCCTTGTTGATAGTGTTGTTATGAAGGCAGTGCAGTGCTTTACTATGGGCAGACCTCTCCCTATCTTAGCTACTGTTGCATCAATATGTTTTGATCTAAACAGTTTACAATCCAAGCAGTTTAGTCACCTCAACTTGCTCAATTTCCACATTATTCATTATAATATTTAGTTGAGAGTTAGGGTTTAGTGAATGATTTGTCCCAAATACAACGCTTTTAGTTTTTGAAATATTTAGAACCAACTTATTTCTTGACAGCCATTCTGAAACTGACAGCAAGTCCTTGTTAAGTGTTGCAGTAATTTCACTCACTGTAGTAGCTGACGTAAATATATTGTTGAGTCATCCGCATAGATAGACATATGGGCTTTACTCAGAGCTAGTGGCAGGACATTAGTAAGGAGCCTACACAGCTGCCCTGGCATGGCCAGAGGTGTTAAGTAAAGCCATAACACATATGTTTTTTCAGCAGCAGACTATGATCATTAATGTCAAAAGCCGCAATGAAGTATAACATAACAGCCACCGACAATCTTTTAATTATCAATTTCTCTCAGCCAATCATCAGTCATTTGTGTAAGTGTCGAGCATGTTAAATGCCCTTCCTTATAAGCATGCTGAAAGTCTGTTGTTAGTTTATTTTCTGTAAAATAGCATTGTATCTGGTCATACACAATTTTTACTAAGGGTTGGTAACAGGCTGATTGGTCGGCTATTTGAACCAGTAAAGAGTGCTTTACTATTCCTGGGTAGCAGAATGACTTTTGCTTCCCCCCAGGCCTGAGGGCACACACTTTTTTGTAAGCTTAGACTGAAGAGATGGCAAATAGAAGGGGCATTATCCCTAGTGATTTCCATCCAAATAGACAGACCCAGGTGGCTTGTCATTGCTTGTGAGAGCATGTGTGTGTGTGCGTGTGTTGTGTAACTTTACTATCCTTTTGGGTTCCAAAAGTTCTCACAATGATAGTAAAACACTTGACAAGTAGGGACATTTCGCCGGTCTCCAAAAGGAATTATGTTAACTTAGGTTCAAAGGTTAGGTTTAGGGTTAGGGTTACAATTAGGATTAGGGTCACAATTAGGGTCAGGTTTAGTTTTAGGGTTAGGAGTAACGATTAAGGTTAGGTTAAGGGTTAGGGTTAGGGGTTAAGGAAAATAGTATTTTGAATGGGAATACATTGTTTGATCCCCACTTGGATAGTAACACCAACGTGTTTGTGTGCATGTGTGTGGATATGTGTGTGTAGATGCGTGTGTGTGTATGTGTGATGTCCATGCAGCGTGGTTGTTACCATTTTTTATTCATGTTTCCGGTACGATGGACCCAAGCTGACTACATACTCTTCATAAATAGACAAACAAACACACACCGTGTGTGACCCCATGGTGCGTAGGTAATAAGGTACTCATGCTAAATACCCACAGAGAATGTATGTATGTGTGAGTGTGTGTGTTGGTGTGTGGGGGTGTGTGTTGGTGTGTGGGTGTGCGTGTTGGTGTGTGTGTTTGCTGGTGTGTGTTTTTAGTGTGTGTGTGTGTGTGCGTGTGTGTTGGTGTGTGGGTGTGTGTGTGTTGGTATGTTGGTGTGTGTGCTGGTGTGTAGGTATGTGTGTTGGTGTGTGCGTGTGTGTGTGTGTGTGTGTGTGTGTGTGTGTGTGTGTGTGTGTGTGTGTGTGTGTGTGTGTGTGTGTGTGTGTGTGTGTGTGTGTGTGTGTGTGTGTGTGTGTGTGTGTGTGTGGTAAGATGGTAATAGGCGCTCACGTTGCCCCTGGTTGCAGGGGTATTGAAGGCATCTCCCCACATCCCGGGGACGTGGACAGACGTTGAATACTGAAGTCAATCTGAGGTGTCCTGGCTGGTGTGTGTGTGTGTATGTGCGTGTGTGTGTGAGGGTGATTTAGAACACAGAGAAGTGTGTCTGATTAATGGCACAGCTTGTTACTGTAACACTCACACACATAAACACACACACATACACACACACACAAACCCACTCACACCTACACTCACACATAAACACACACACAAACCCACTCACACATACACTCACACCTACACCCACACAGACATAGGCAGACACACACATGCATGCATAATACAGACACAGGACAGTGAAAGAGAGGGAGGGGAGGAATGTAGAGCAAAGAATATGATTCAAAAACAAGAACAGCGGGACTGAGAAAGGAATAGAAGTTATCACTTTTGACATCTCCTTGGTCGGTCGGTCTCTCTCACACCTTGGATGTCACACCTAAAGCAGTGATATCATCCAATCAGAGGTGAGATGATATCTTCGTGTGTAATCATAGAGATGCTGTTGTCAACCCTCACCATCACAAACTTCTGTAATGACTAACCAAGAGACCTGAAGACTTTCCTTAGCCCCCCATCGATAATACCTATAGGTTTTAGCTCAGCTGGCTAACACAGTCTTGGTCAGGCCTAGGGTTGCAAAGCTACCGGTAATTTACCAAAGTTACAGGAATCTTCGGTAATTTTGGTAACTAACAGAAAATCTACAGTATGGCAATCGATACTACCTTTGGTAATTTATACTTTACAGTTTTTTACAATCACTTTGGCACTAATTCCAGTACCTTGATGTCATTTTTCAAAACTCTAGACACAAAACTCACAACCGATGATCAAAATGCAAATTTTTCAAAAGTCTAACACTTTTCCCAATTGCTTGGATATAATACACATAAAGCTAAGATCATTTGTTCATTGAACTAAAATCAACTGTTCAAAATGACACAACTAAACATCAAAGTATTACCATTTCAAAATGCAATTCCCACATTACATCTGAGATGACTGTCTATTCATTTCATTACAATGATCTAACTATCAATTGATACAACTGCTCAAATTGATAAGTGACTGTTGCATTACTCTTAATGCATAGTTTTATGGAAACTGACAAACAATAATCCATGTTTAGATCGTGAAAGTTCCATTGACACCAATTACCGTGGAACATGAACCAATTGGACTATATTACCTATGGATGTAATATGTCATCATCATTCTTTATCAGACACTGTTTCTATGGTCCCATGTGCCACTTTTCCAGACCATGTTTTCAGATTTGACATTATTGTACACTCACTGGCCACTTTATTAGGTACACCTATCTAGTACTGGGTAGGACCCCCTTTTGTCTCCACAACAGCCTGAATTATTCCTGGTGTTGTACGTTAAGAGATGCCATTCTGCACACCACTGTTTTAAACAGCTGTTATTTGAGCATGTGTGGCCTTTCTGTTAGCTTGAATGAGTCTGGACATTCTCCTCTGACCTCTCTCATTAACAAGGTGGTTTTGCCCACAAAAATGCCGCTCACTGAACGTGTTTTGTTTATCGCACCATTCTCTGTAAACTCTAGAGACTGTAGTGAGTAAAAATCCCAGGAAGGCAGCTGTTTCTGAGATGCTGGAATCACCATGTGTGACATCAACAATCATACCACGGGCAAAGTTGCTTAGATTACTCATCTTGTCTGTTCTAATGTTTGGTCAAACAACATCTAAAGCTCTCTACTCTATATACTCTATATATTAAGTTGCAGGCTTTCCTTGAGTTGTAACTTTCCTTGATGAGCTAAACCAGGTCTGTAGAGCTGATGTCATGACCTATGTCATTGTGTGGGATAATGTCAGGTTCCACCAGGCTCAAATGATGTACGCATGGTTTCAGGCCCAACCACAATTTACCACCCTGTACTTACCCCCATACTCTCCTTTCCTTAACCCGATTGAGGAATTTTTCTCCACAGAGGTGGGAGGTATATGATAGGCGCCCTCACGAACAAGCCGCCCTTCTCCAGGCCATGGATGACGCATGCAATGACTTCCCGGCAGACCAGTGTCAGGCCTGGATTCACCCTGCCGAAGATTCTTCCCAAGATGTTTGGCTAAGGAAAACATCCATTGTGATGTGGATGAGAACCTATGGCCAAATCCACAAGACAGCGTTGATGGGAATATAGAAGTACAGTAATCAACCCTTTGTTTTGCTTTTTACAGTAAGCCAGGTGAGGAACACTGCAGTTGACGTTTTACTGTAGTTTTCTTCATTTTTGGTAGGTAATTATTTTTGCTTTGATTCAAAGAAACCTATGTTGTGATTTTAATGTATTTTATCAATAAATGTCAGATTTTGTTCAATGATACCACTGTGTCTGTAGTATTATCTCTACTAGTCCTTTTACAGTGACGTATTTACATGTAGTAGCAAAATGAAACATGTGTCACGTTTTTTACCTCAATTTTTAATGATTGTACGAACAACTACACAGTGAAACTATCGGTATCTTGTGTGTGGGTGATCAAAATGAATGTTACCATGGTATTTCATGATAAATTAGTTATTTGAACCAATGATTCTGCAAGTGCAAGGTTTCTTTAAAGATATGAATGCACAAGTGATGACCATTTTGAGTTTTGTGTCGAGTTTTGAAAAATGACCACAAGGTTCTGAAATTAGTGCCAAAGTGATTGTAAAAAACTGTAATACCATTTTTTTAATGAATTATATATAGTATTTATTTTTTATATTTGTTCATATTGCCCAAAAGTAACCATAAGTTAATAGTAAATAGACTATATGGTTCAAGAGAAAATCGCCTGATTAATGAAAAAAGCTTTGTGTCAAGTTGGCTGGATGTCCTTTGGGTGATGGACCATTCTTGATACAAACGGGAAAATGTTGAATGTAAAAAACCCAGCAGTGTTGCAGTTCTTGACACAAACCGGTGCGCCTGGCATCTACAGTACTACAATACCCCGTTCAAAGGCACTTAAATGTTTTGTCTTGCCCATTCACCCTCTGAATGGCACACATACACAATCCATGTCGTAATTCTCTCAAGGCTTAAAAATCCTTATCGAACCAGTCTCCTCCCCTTCGTCTACACTGATTGAAGTGGATTTAACAAGTGACATCAATAAGGGATCATAACTTTCACCTGGATTCACCTGGTCAATCTATGTCATGGAAAGAGCAGGTGTTCCTAATGTTTGGTTCACTCAGTGTATATTTAGGATGTTTTACATACTTATTTAGGATGTTTTACATTTTTTGGTCTCCCAAAATCATCTAATTTAATGATTTTATATATACACGATAAGTGATAAGGCAACACAGAGGGCCAGAGATAATTACAAACACCTGTGATAATCTGAAGTGCCCAAAAGGGCCACAAGAAGTCTTGTGATAGATTACATAAAATCATTGAAAGATTCTGGTAAACTCAGCAAAAAAAGAAACATCCTCTCACTGTCAACTGCGTTTATTTTCAGCAAACTTATCACGTGTAAACATTTGTTTGAACATAACAAGATTCAACAACTGAGACATAAACTGAACAAGTTCCACAGACATGTGACTAACAGAAATGGAATCATGTGTCCCTGAACAAAGGGGGGAGTTAAAATCAAAAGTAACAGTCAGTATCTGGTGTGGCCACTAGCTGCATTAAGTACTGCAGTGCATCTCCTCCTCATGGACTGCACCAGATTTGCCAGGTCTTGCTGTGAGATGTTACCCCAATCTTCCACCAAGGCACCTGCAAGTTCACAGAGATTTCTGGGGGGATTGGCCCTAGCCCTCACCCTTTGATCCAACAGGTCCCAGACGTGCTCAATGGGATTGAGAACTGGGCTCTTCGCTGGCCATGGCAGAACACTGACATTACTGTCTTGCAGGAAATCACGCACAGAACGAGCAGTATGGCTGGTGGCATTGTCATGCTGGAGGGTCATGTCAGGATGAGCCTGCAGGAAGGGTACCACATGAGGGAGGAGGATGTCTTCCCTGTAACGCACAGATATTGCCTGCAATGACAACAAGCTCAGTCTGATGATGCTGCCTTACAACAAGCCTACTAGCCCTCAGTCCAGCCTCTCTCAGCCTATTGCGAACAGTCTGAGCACTGATGGAGGGATTGTGCATTCCTGGTGTAACTCGGGCAGTTGTTGTTGCCATCCTGTACCTGTCCCGCAGGTGTGATGTTTGGATGTACCGATCCTGTGCAGGTGTTGTTACATGTGGTATACCACTGCGAGGTCTGCCACTGCGAACAGAATTTCTAAGCAAACAGCTGGAGGCAGGGATTTCTCCTATAGAGCTCAATTGTTATGGAATGGTCTGCCTACCCATGTGAGCGACGCAGACTCAGTCTCAAACTTTAAGTCTTTATTGAAGACTCATCTCTTCAGTAGGTCCTATGATTGAGTGTAGTCTGGCCAAGGATTGTAAAGGTTAACGGAAAGGCACTGGAGCAACGAACCACCCTTGCTGTCTCTGCCTGGCCGGTTCCCCTCTCTCCACTGGGATTCTCTGCCTCTAACCCTATTACAGGGGCTGAGTCACTGGCTTACTGGTGCTCTTCCATGCCGTCCGTAGGAGGGGTGCGTCACCTGAGTGGGTTGAGTCACTGACGTGATCTTCCTGTCCAGGTGGGCGCCACCCCAAGGGTTGTACCGTGGCGGAGATCTTTGTGGACTATACTCGGCCTTGTCTCAGGATGGTAAGTTGGTGGTTGAAGATATCCCTCTAGTAAGGTGGGGGCTGTGCTTTGGAAAAGTGGGTGGGGTTATATCCTGCCTGTTTGGCCCTGTCCGGGTGTATCGTTGGAAGGGGCCACAGTGTCTCCCGACCCCTCATGTCTCAGACTCCAGTATTTATGCTGCAGTAGTTTATGTGTCGGGGGGCTAGGGTCAGCCTGTTATATCTGGAGTATTTCTCCTGTCTTATCCGGTGTCCTGAATGAATTTAATTCTCTCTAATTCTCTCTCTATTTTTCTTTTTCTCGTTCTTTCTTTCTTTCTCTCTCTCTCTCGGAGGACCTGAGCCCTAGGACCATGCCTTCAGGACTACCTGGCCTGATGACTCATTGTTTCCCCAGTCCACCTGTACATGCTGCTGCTCAAGTTTCAACTGTTCTGTCTGCGGCTATGGAACCCTGACCTGTTCACCGGACGTGCTATCTGTCCCAGACCTGCTGTTTTCAACTCTCTAGAGACAGCAGGAGTGGTAGAGATACTCTGAATGATCGGCTATGATAAGCCAACTGACATTTCCTCCTGAGGTGCTGACCTGTTGCGCCCTCAACAACCACTGTGATTATTATTATTTTACCCTGCTTGTCATCTCTGAACATTTGAACATCTTGGCCATGTTCTGTTATAATCTCGATCCGGCACAGCCAGAAGAGGACTGGCCACCCTTCATAGCCTGGTTCCTCTCTAGGTTTCTTCCTAGGTTCTGGCTTTTCTAGGGAGTTTTTCCTAGCCACCGTACTTCTACACCTGCACTGCTTGCTGTTTGGGGCATTATAGGCTGGGTTTCTGTACAGCACTTTGTGACATCAGCTGATGTAAGAAGGGCTTTATACATACATTTGCCAGCAGCATACCACCCTGCATACCACTGCTGGTTTGCTTCTGAAACTAAGCAGGGTTGGTACTGGTCAGTTCCTGGATGGGAGACCAGATGCTGCTGGAAGTGGTGTTGGAGGGCCAGTAGGAGGTACTCTTTCCTCTGGTCTAAAAAAATATCCCAATTCCCCAGTGTAGGGTGCCGTCTTTTCGGATGGGACATTAAACGGGTGTCCTGACTCTCTGAGGTCATTAAAGATCCCATGGCACTTATTGTAAGAGTAGAGGTGTTAACCCCAGTGTCCTGGCTAAATTCCCAATCTGGCCCTCAAACCATCATGGTCACCTAATAATCCCCAGTTTACAATTGGCTCATTCCTCCTCTCCCCTTTAACTATTCCCCAGGTTGTTGCTGCAAATGAGAACGTGTTCCCAGTCAACTTACCTGGTAAAATAACAAATAAATCAATACAAAAAAATTATTGATTGAGCTGTCTGTCCTGTAGCACTGTCTTAGGTGTCTCACAGTACGGACATTGCAATGTATTGCTCTGGCCACATCTGCAGTCCACATGCCTCTTGCAGGGACCCTGGGCATCTTTCTACTGTTTTTTTTCAGAGTCAGTCGAAAGGCCTCTTTAGAGTCCTAAGTTTTCATAACTGTGACCTTAATTGCCTACCGTCTGTAAGATCTTAGTGCCTTAACGACCGTTCCATGGGTGCATGTTCATTAATTGTTTATGGCATTGAACAAGCATGGGTGTAACAGGTGTTGTCGTCAGATGAAGAGGAATCGGACCAAAGCGCAGTGTGGTAAGTGTTCATGACTTTTTATTTAAACTGAACACTAAACAAAAATAACAAAGTGAATAACCGAAACCGAAACAGTCCTGTCAGGTGCAAAACACTAAACAGAAAACAACTACCCACAAAGACAATGTGGGAAAACGCTACCTAAGTATGGTTCCCAATCAGAGACAACGATAGACAGCTGTCCCTGATTGAGAACCATACCCGGCCAAAACAAATACAAAAACATAGAAAAAAGAACATAGAATGCCCACCCAAATCACACCCTGACCAAACCAACATAGAGACATAAAAAGCTCTAAGGTCAGGGTGTGACAATGGGAAACAGTGTTAAAACCCTTTACCAGGAAGATCTGTGAAGTTATTTTAATTTTTATAAAAACAAATTGAAAGACAGGATCCTGAAAAAGGGACGTTTATTTTTTGCTGAGTTTAGTTTACTGGTAAACTTCAAATATTTCCAGTTATATACCCACCTTTTGCAACCCTAATCAGGTTCTTGTTGTGGCTGTTAGCCAAATATTGCTCCGTTAACTAGAGGGTCTCTGGTTCAAGTCCCACTCCTGCTGATTCTGCCTCAGTCACTACATCACTATGACATAACACAGTGTTAGATAATACACTGTGTAAACATATAGTTGCAGTCACTCACTCATATTTGATTATTATTATCATATTAGTCTTGATTGAGTGGCATCAGGAGCACACAAAGCACTCAACCGGAACAGCTATCCACTCATTTTGTGTGTGTGTGTGTGATAGGAAAATAACACTCAAGCCGTTCACCATGGAAACGGCTCATAACAAGCCAGTCTGCCAACAACAGATGTCAAGTTATGTACAGATGTAGGATCCAAATTTGATCACTCTTTTGTTGCTGTGAGGAAGGGAGGGAGGTCCCATGTGGCTGGTAGAGCCAGTTGGTAGAGCATAGCGATTGCAACGCCAGGGTTGTGTGTTTGAATCCCACGGAGGACCAGTACTAATCACAACAGAAAGTCAATCTGGATAAGAGCACATCTGCAAAATGAGAAAAATATCAAATGATATAAAATGCCAAATGAACAGCACTTGTTTGGTATTTTAAGTGTTGCAGTTCATTTGAGTGTGATGCAAAAGTCCAATCTTATTCATAAACCTTAAAAAAAAAATACTGTAAGTGGTTCATAAAACACCTGGACAACACCTGGACATAAAACACCTGGAAAAAAAGGAACACTTATGTGAGAACGCTATTCATTGACTACAGCTCAGCGTTCAACACCATAGTACCCTCAAAGCTCATCACTAAGCAACGGATCCTGGGACTAAACACCTCCCTCTGCAACTGGATCCTGGGCTTTCCTGACGAGCCGCCCCCAGGTGGTGAGGGTAGCTAGCAACACATCTGCCACGGTGATCCTCAACACTGGAGTTCCCCAGGGGTGCGTGCTCAGTCCCATACTGTACTCCCTGTTGACCCACGACTGCATGGCCAGGCACGACTCCAACACCATCATTAAGTTTGCTGACGACACAACAGTGGTAGGCCTGATCCCAGACAACCTACGAGACAGCCTATAGGGAGGAGGTCAGAGACCTGGCCGGGTGTTGCCAGAATAACAACCTCTCCCTCAACGTAACCAAGACTAAGGAGATGATTGTGGACTACAGGAAGAGGAGGACCAAGCACGCTCCTATTCTCATCGACAGGGCTGTAGTAGAGCAGGTTGAGAGCTTCAAGTTCCTTGGTGTCCACATCAACAACAAACTAGAATGGTCCAAACACACCAAGACAGTAGTGAAGAGGGCACGACAAAGCCTATTTCCCATCAGGAAACTAAAAAGATTTGGCCTGGGTCCTGAGATCCTCAAAGGGTTCTACAGCTGCAACATTGAGAGCATCCTGACTGGTTGAATCACTGCTTGGTAAGGCAATTGCTCGGCCTCTGACCGCAAGGCACTACAGAGGGTAGTACGTACGGCCCAGTACATCACTGGGGCAAAGCTGCCTGCCATCCAGGACCTCTACACCAGGCGGTGTCAGAGGAAGACCCAAAAAATTGTCAAAGACCCCAGCCACCCCAGTCATAGACTGTTCTCTCTACTACCACATGGCAAGCGGTACCGGAGTGCCAAGTCTAGGACAAAAAGGCTTCTCAACAGTTTTTATCCCCAAGCCGTAAGACTCCTTAACAGGTAACCAAATGGCTACCCGTACTATTTGCATTGTGTGCCACCCCCCAACCCCAATTTGAACCTTTTTCTACTATCTGTTTATCATATATGCACAGTCACTTTAACTATACATTCATGTACATACTACCTCAATTGGGCCGGCCAACCAGTGCTCCCGCACATAGGCTAACAGAGCTATCTACATTGTGTCCCGCCACCCACCACCCACCACCCACCAACCCCTCTTTTACGCTACTGCTACTCTCTGTTCATTATTTTTGCATAGTCACTTTAACCATATCTACATTACATACTACCTCAATCAGCCTGACTAACTGGTATCTGTATATAGCCTCGCTACTTTATTTAGCCTCACTACTTTATATAGCCTCACTACTGTATATAGCCTGTCTTTTTACTGTTGTTTTATTTATTTACTTACCTATTGTTCACCTAATATGTTTTTTTTGCACTGTTGGTTAGAGCCTGTAAGTAAGCATTTCACTGTAAGGTCTACTACACCTGTTGTATTTGGCGCATGTGACAAATAAACTTTGATTTGATTTGTTATATTATACAAATGGACTTCTACTGTCCAAATAGTTGCTCCAGTAATATCATGATGTGTTCCTGTAAAGTTTATTCCCCTTTTTTAACCTTTATTTAAGTAGGCAAGTCAGTTAAGAACAAATTCTTATTTTCAATAACGGCCTAGGAACAGTGGTTTAACTGCCTGTTCAGGGGCAGAACGACAAATTTGTACCTTGTCAGCTCGGGGGTTTGAACTTGCAACCTTCCGGTTGCTAGCCTTAGGCTACCCTGCCGCCCCTTGTAGTGCTGGTAAGCCTAACTTTATCCCTTAATAACCCCTTAACACCGGTCTTCTGACCTATAGCCCTTGTCTCCTCACCTGTAGTTTCGGTAGCGTCCAGACTGCCAGCTAGCTGCTCCAGTAGTTGTGCTCTGGCTGCATTCCTGCGATGTTTTTTCCCCTCATAGTGTTGCTGGGCCATCAGAGGGTTGTTGAACCACGCTCCACACAGACAGCAGTACTTCCCTGTCTCACCACTACCACCACTACCCACCACCACCGGCGGTGCTAGAGAGGAGGGCCGTGGAAGGGCAGGAGGAGCAGGGTTTGAGTCGCTGGGCTGGGGGGTGGAAGGGGATGAGTCTGGGGCAGGGAGGGAAACAGGGCAGGAAGAAAGGGGGAGGGAGGAAGATATGAGAAAAAAGGGTAGATGATGGTTAAGGGTGAGATTAAAGGGGAATAAAGGAGAGGATATAACAATAGTAATAGAAGGATGGAGGAAAGGGGTGAGGAAAGGAGTGAGGAAAGGATGGAGGAAATTATGGAGGAAAGAATGGAGGAAAGGAGTGAGGAAAGGATGTAGGAAATTATGGAGGAAAGGAGTGAGGAAAGGATGGAGGAAAGGAGTGAGGAAAGGATGGGGGAAAGGAGTGAGGAAAGGATGGGGGAAAGGAGTGAGGAAAGGATGGAGGAAAGGAGTGAGGAAAGGATGGGGGAAAGGAGTGAGGAAAGGATGGAGGAAAGGAGTGAGGAAAGGATGGGGGAAAGGAGTGAGGAAAGGATGGAGGAAAGGATGGGGGAAAGGATGGAGGAAAGGAGTGAGGAAAGGATGGGGGAAAGGAGTGAGGAAAGGATGGAGGAAAGGATGGGGGAAAGGAGTGAGGAAAGGATAGGGGGAAAGGATGGAGGAAAGGAGTGAGGAAAGGAGTGAGGAAAGGATGGGGGAAAGGATGGAGGAAAGGATGGGGGAAAGGATGGAGGAAAGGATGGAGGAAAGGATGGAGGAAAGGAGTGAGGAAAGGATGGGGGAAAGGATGGAGGAAAGGAGTGAGGAAAGGATGGAGGAAAGGAGTGAGGAAAGGATGGAGGAAATTATGGAGGAAAGAATGGAGGAAAGGAGTGAGGAAAGGATGGCGGAAAGGAGTGAGGAAAGGATGGGGGAAAGGAGTGAGGAAAGGATGGAGGAAAGGAGTGAGGAAAGGATGGGGGAAAGGATGGGGAAAAGGATGGAGTAAAGGAGTGAGGAAAGGATGGGGTAAAGGATGGAGGAAAGGAGTGAGGAAAGGATGGGGGAAAGGATGGAGGAAAGGATGGGGGAAAGTATGGGGAAAGGATGGAGGAAAGGATGGGGGAAAGGATGGAGGAGAGGAGTGAGGAAAGGATGGAGGAAAGAAGGAGAGAAAGAGCCCATTAAAATCATCTCATATAAACACACGGAGGTGGTAATAGTCCATAAACATAAACCAATAATAATTGTTGTAATGTGTAGGACCGGGACAATACCAATATCAAGATAGTTTTTCCTTGTCAAAAAATGAAAACATGAAGCAGACCTAATTGTTTGGTCTTTTAAAAACCTGCTGTATGTAAAATATTGTGCGCTATTTTACATTTTACATTTTATTCATTTAGCAGTTAGTGTGTGCTATAACTTGGAAAATATATAAATGTGATCTGGATGACAACATGATGTTTGTTTCCAACAGTTCAACCAGCCTCGTGTTTTGTTTCCTTGCCACAACACTAACAAGTATAGCAATACTGGTATTTCCCCGGACCAAGTTTCAAACACGCACGCACGCACCCGCACACACGCACGCACCCGCACACACACGCACGCACGCACCCGCACACACACGCACGCACCCGCACACACACGCACGCACGCACCTGCACACACACGCACGCACCCGCACACACACGCACGCACGCACCCGCACACACACGCACGCACCCGCAAGCACACGCACACGCACACACACACACACACACACACACACACACACACACACACACACACACACACACCACAGTCAATAAAGTGCAAGGCCAGACCAACTCACAGGGGAGTGCTGCGAGCACAGAGCAATAGATTGCTCCAAGCGTGATCTATGAAGCACAGATGAGGGTAAGAGTAAGGTCTGCACTCCTGAGAGCTATCCTACTCTGTGTAGGCATTGTGGAGGCATTGTGCGTGTGTGTTTCGCTAAATGTACAGTATATGTGTAAATCTCGTGTCTGTCTGTGAATTACTTAACAAGAAGAAAACTGCCAATGCCCTAACAAACTTCAAAAACTGCACCTTCTGTATGCTACTACTACAATTCTCAACCGCATTACATTGACCCTGTATTGACCCCGTTGAGTATGGCTGTTATAGACCATAAACATGAATCAATAATAATTGTTGTAATGAGTATATCGGAAATGACATCTACAGTAAAACACTAACGTGGTCTCAAGAGTCACACACACACACACACACACACACACACACACACACACACACACACACACACACACACACACACACACACACACAAAAAACACCCCCACACCCAGATGAGGGTAAGAGAAAGGTTAACTGCACTCCAGAGATCCATCCTACTCTCAGACTCTGGGGAGAAAACCTTGTGTGTGTCATATTTATGTTGATGCGTGTGTCCATTCATCAGATTTTTTTCTCATCCCCCCCATTTTCAGAAAAATAAGTGGTAGTCTTCCAGGTGACCCTGTTAATACAATGGCAGCATGGTTACCATGGAGACAGGCCATTCATAGCCTTGGCGCCGACAGGACCGACAGAATAAGACCCGGGGTCACACACTGAGGTGTGTGTGTGTGTGTGTGTGTGTGTGTGTGTGTGTGTGTGTGTGTGTGTGTGTGTGTGTGTGTGTGTATGTGTATGTGTATGTGTGTGTGTGTGTGTGTGTGTGTGTGTGTGTGTGTGTGTGTGCGTGTGCATGTGTATGTGTATGTGTGTGTGTGTGTGTGTGTGTGTGTGTGTGTGTGTGTGTGTGTGTGTGTGTGTGTGTGTGTGTGTGTGTGTGTGTGTGTGTAAGCAAACATGCTCTCACAGTCTCACTGCAGAATCCGAGATTAGTCCAGGAAGTGGAAAAAATGACTTGTTTCAAGAAAGTATAAAAATATGGAAAAGTGGTGTGTGCATCGATATTCACCCCCTTTGCTGTGAAGCCCCTAAATAAGCTCTGGTGCAACCAATTACCTTCAGAAGTCACATAATTACTTAAAGTCCACCTGTGTGCAATCTAAGTGTCACATGATCTATCACGTGATCTCAGTATATATACACCTGTTTTGAAAGGCTCTAGAGTCTGCAACACCACCAAGCAAGCAGCAAGGAGCAAGCAGCAAGGAGCTCTCCAAACAGCTCTCCAAACAGGTCAGGGACAAAGTTGGGTAGAAGTACAGATCAGGGTTGGATTATTAAAAATATCAGAAACTTTGAATATCCCACAGAGCACCATTAAATCCATGATTAAAAAATGGAAAGAATATGACACCACAACAAACCTGCCAAGAGAGAGCCGCCCACCAAAACTCACGGACCAGGCAAGGAGGGCATTAATCAAAGAGGCAACAAAGAGACCAAAGATAACCCTGAAGGAGCTGCAAAGCTCCACAGAGGATATTGGAGTATCTGTCCATAGGACCACTTTAAGCTGTACACTCTACAGAGCTGGGCTTTACGAAAGAGTGGCCAGAAAAAAAGCCATTGCTTAAAGAAAAAAATAAGCAGGCACGTTTAGTGTTCACCAAAAGTTATGTGGGAGACTCCCCCAAACATATGGAAGAAGGTACTCTGGTCAGATGAGACTAAAATGTTGCTTTTTGGCCATCAAGGAAAACACTATGTCTGGCGCAAACCCAACACCTCTCATTTACCCAAGAACACAATCCCCACAGTGAAGCATGGTGGTGGCAGCATCAGGCTGTGGTGATGTTTTTCATCAAAAGGGACTGGGAAACCGGTCAGAATTGAAGGAATGATGGATGTTACTAAATACAGGGAAATTCTTGGGGGAAACCTGTTTCAGTCTTCCAGAGATTTGAGACTGGGACGGAGGTTCACCTTCCAGCAGGACAATGACCCTAAGCATACTGCTAAAGCAACACTCGAGTGGTTTAACGGGAAACATTTAAATGTCTTGGAATGGCCTAGTCAAATCCCAGACCTCAGTCCAATTGAGAAACTGTGTGGTATGACTTAAAGATTGCAGTACACCAGCAGAACACATCCAACTTGAAGGAGTTGGGGCAGCTTTGTAAGAATGAGCAAAAATCCCAGTGGCTAGATGTGCCAAGATTTTATAGAGGCATACCCCAAGAGACATGCAGCTGTAACTGTTGCAAAAGGTGGCTCTACAAAGTATTGACTTCAGGTGGGTGAATAGTTATGCACACTGTAGTTTTCATATTTTCTTCTTGTTTGAGTCACAATAAAAAATATTTAGCATCTTCAAAGTCACATGCACCAAATACGAACCCTTAACCGACAGTGCAGTTTCATAAAGTACGGATAAGAATATGAGATAAAAGTAACAAGTAATTAAAGAGCAGCAGTAAAAAAAATATGCAAAGATGACAACAGAGAGTGGCAGTGGTGTGGAGAGGAGGGAGGGTGGCAATGCGAATAGTCTGGGTAGCCATTTGACTAGATGTTCAGGAGTCTTATGGCTTGGGGATAGAAGCTGTTTAGAAGCCTCTTGGACCTAGACTTGGAGCTCCGGTAACGCTTGCCGTGTGGAAGCAGAGAGAACAGTCTATGACTAGGGTGGCTGGAGTCTTTGACAATTTTTAAGGCCTTCCTCTGACACCGCTTGGTATAGAGGTCCTGGATGGCAGGAAGCTTGGCCCCAGTGATGTACTAGGCCATTCGCCCCACCCTCTGTAGTGCCTTGCGGTCGGAGGCCAAGCAGTTGACGTACCAGGCAGTGATGCAAACAGTCAGGCTGCTCTCGATGGTGCAACTGTAGAAACTTTTGAGGATCTGAGGACCCATGCCAGTCACCTGAGGGGGAATTAGTATTGTCGTGCTCGCTTCACGACTGTCATGGTGTGCTTGGACCATGTTAGTTTGTTGGTGATGTGGACACCAAGGAACTTGAAGCTCTCAACCTGCTCCACTGCAGCCCCATCGATGAGAATGGGGGCGTGCTCGGTCCTCTTTTTCCTGTAGTCCACAATCATCTCCTTTGTCTTGATCACGTTGAGGGAGAGGTTGTTGTCCTGGCACCACACGGCCAGGTCTTTGACCTCCTCCTTACAGGCTGTCTCGTTGTTGTCGGTGATCAGGCCTACCATTGTTGTGTCATCGGAGTGCCTTGCCATGTAGTCATGAGTGAACAGGGAGTACAGGATGGGGCTGATCACGTATCCCTGAGGGGCCCCAGTGTTGAGGATCGGCTTGTGTTGTTACCTACCCTCACCACCTGGGGGTGGCCCGTCAGGAAGTCCAGGATCCAGTTTCAGAGGGAGGTGTTTAGTCCCTGGGTCCTTAGCTTATTGATGAGCTTTGAGGGCACTATGGTGTTGAACGCTGAGCTGTAGTCAATTAATAGCATTCTCTCCCTTTTGTCCAGTGGGGAAAGGGCAGTGTGGAGTCCAATAGGGACTGCATCATCTGTGGATCTGTTGGGGTGGTATGCAAATTGGAGTGGGTCTAGGGTTTCTGGGATGATGGTGTTGATGTGAGCCATGACCAGCTTTTCAAAGAACTTCATGGCTACAGGTCGGTAGTCATTTAGGCAGGTTACCATTGTGTTCTTGGGCACAGGCACTATGGTGGTCTGCTGAAAACATGTTGGTATTATAGTCTCGGACAGGGAGAGGTTGAAAATGTAAGTGAAGACACTTGCCATTTGGTCAGCGCATGCTCGCAGTACAAGTCCTGGACATCCGTCTGGTCCTGCGGCTTTGTGAATGCTGACCTGTCTAAAGGTCTTACTCACATCAGCTGCGGAGAGTGTGATCACACAGTCTTCCGGTACAGCTGGTGCTCTGTTATTTGCCTTGAA
The DNA here is from genome assembly GCF_036934945.1 of Oncorhynchus masou masou. Lineage (NCBI taxonomy): Eukaryota > Metazoa > Chordata > Actinopteri > Salmoniformes > Salmonidae > Oncorhynchus > Oncorhynchus masou. The sequence continues at coordinate 15,689,204 of NC_088242.1, forward strand.
GCGAGCATAGAAGTAGTTTAGCTCGACGGTAGGCTCGTGTCACTGGGCAACTCTCGGCTGTGCTTCCCTTTGTAGTCTGTAATGGTTTGCAGGCCCTGCCACATCCGACGAGCGTCAGAGCCAGTGTAGTACGACTCGATCTTAGTCATGTGTTTGCCTGTTTGATGGTTCATCGGCGGGCATAGCAGGATTTCTTATAAGCTTCCGGGTTAGAGTCCCGCTCCTTGAAAGTAGCAGCCCTAGCCTTTAGCATGGTGCGGATGCTGCCTGTAATCCATGGCTTCTGGTTGGGGTATGTATGTATGGTCACTGTGGGGGTGACGTCATCGATACACTTATTGAAGTTTCCAATGACAGATGTGGTGTACTCCTCTATGCCATCGGAGGAATCCCGGAACATACTCCAGTCTGTGCTAGCAAAACAGGGGGCGTGCTCTGTAGCTTAGCATCTGCTTCATCTGACCACTTTTTTATTGATCTAGTCAATGGTGCTTCCTGCTTTAATTTTTGCTTGTAAGCAGGAATCAGGAGGATAGAATTATGGTCAGATTTGCCAAATGGAGGGCGAGGGAGAGCTTTGTATGCATCTCTGTGTGTAGAGTATAGGTGGTCCAGAGTTATTTTCCCTCTGGTTGCACATTTAACATGCTGATAGAAATTTGGTAAAACTGATTTAAGTTTCCCGGCATTACATATCCCGGCTACTAGGAGTGCCGCCTCTGGGTGAGCGTGTTCGTGTTTGTTCATGGCAGAATACAGCTCATTCAATGCTGTCTTGGTGCCAGCCTCAGTCTGTGGTGGTATGTAAACAGCTACAAAGAATATAGATGAAAACTCTTTCGGTAGGTAGTGTGGTCTGCAGCTTATCATGAGAAACTCAGGCAAGCAATAGCTCGAGACTTCCTTAGATATTGTGCACCAGCTGTTGTTTACAAAAATACATAGACCGCCGCCCCTTGTCTTACCAGACGCCACTGTTCTATCCTGACAGTATATCGTATAACCAGCCAGCTGTATGTCATTGTTCATCCATGACTCCGTGAAGCATAAGATGTTACAGTTATTAATGACCCGTTGGTAGGCATGTTGTGCAAATCAAATGATACAAACCCCACAAAAATCTATTTTAATTCTAGGTTGTAAGGCAACAAAATAGGAAAAATGCCAAGGGGGGTGAATATTTTTGCAAGCAACTGTAAGTGTTTGTTTGCGTGTGAGGATGATTGCATGAGGATGTGACGTGTGAAGGCAGGTATTTGAATGTGTCAGCTGTATGTGTGCATGCATGGATGCATGCATATGTGTGTGTGTGTGTGTGTGTGTGTGTGTGTGTGTGTGTGTGTGTGTGTGTGTGTGTGTGTGTGTGTGTGTGTGTGTGTGTGTGTGTGTGTGTGTGTGTGTGTGTGTGTGTGTGTACGGGAGTGCATGCATTGACTGTGTGTGTTTACACAGAACAGAGAGAGGGGTGTGTTAGGTCTATAGCCAAATACTGTAGTGTGAGAGTGCTCTGGTGCCAGATGGCTTTGTCCAACTGTCTACTTCTAACCTCTACACTGTGCTAGTGTCACTAAAGCTCTACTCAGAAAATACCATTGCATTTTTCACTTCATACTTTTATCATATATTTCACATTTTCAGTTTTAAATTTCATACAGTATACCACATATGACGGCCCTGTAGGCTACAGTATATATTAGGACCTATTCTTGTGTGGTCCATGTCTTGTTGAGCATATTATTCATCATTCGCTCTTAATCATTATTTGTCTCTGTCTCTATTCAATATTCAATTAATGCTTTATTGGCATGAATGGACTTTTACCGAAGCAATGTCTATGAACTATTATACAAATATGTTTGTGTCTGTGTGTGTGGGGGGGGGTGTATATATGTGTGTGTACATAGAGATAGAGAGGAGTGTGTGTATGTGTTGGTAATGCCGTGAGCTCGTTAGTTAATCACACATTGGCTAAATAGGGTCTGTTTCACATAGTTACAGTATCTAAGGCTGTCTCTCTATACCTCTCACCACCTCCCACTCAACACACACACACACACACACTTTTGTATGAACATTTTACTTGCATGGACAAAATAATGAATGATTTTCAGGGATTTTGGTTTAAATTCAGGTATTACATTTTTTTGTAAAATGTCACAATGTTTTGCTCAGAATGGACTCACACATAACATGTTGTTATTATATCAGTTTTTTTTTGTGTGTGTTGAAAAAAAGAAAATCGTGTGACCATTTGCATAAATTCAGAAATTAACATAAAGGGGTGGAAAAGGGCTGCGACCACCAAACACTTGCTCTGTCTACCCTACCTGCACTCACACACCTGCTCTGTCTACCCTACCTGCACTCACACACCTGTGCTGTCTACCCTACCTGCACTCACACACCTGCTCTGTCTACCCTACCTGCACTCACACACCTGCGCTGTCTACCCTACCTGCACTCACACACCTGCTCTGTCTACACTACCTGCACTCACACACCTGCTCTGTCTACCCTACCTGCACTCACACACTTGCTCTGTCTACCCTACCTGCACTCACACACCTGCGCTGTCTACCCTACCTGCAATCACACACCTGCTCTGTCTACCCTACCTGCACTCACACACCTGCTCTGTCTACCCTACCTGCACTCACACACCTGCTCTGTCTACCCTACCTGCACTCACACACCTGCTCTGTCTACCCTACCTGCACTCACACACCTGCTCTGTCTACCCTACCTGCACTCACACACCTGCTCTGTCTACCCTACCTGCACTCACACACCTGCGCTGTCTACCCTACCTGCACTCACACACCTGCGCTGTCTAGACTGCCTCATTAATTACTGCTGTTGTCACGTTTACATATCAGGATACAGTGTAACAATCAACAGGCTTGGTTCTAGATTACACCTATCTAAACAGACTTTACATATTAGGATACAGTGTAACAATCAACAGGCTTGGTTCTAGATTACACCTATCTAAACAGACTTTACATATTAGGATACAGTGTAACAATCAACAGACTTGGTTCTAGATTACACCTATCTAAACAGACTTTACATATCAGGATACAGTGTAACAATCAACAGGCTTGTTTCTAGATTACACCTATCTAAACAGACTTTACATATCAGGATACAGTGTAACAATCAACAGGCTTGGTTCTAGATTACACCTATCTAAACAGACTTTACATATCAGGATATAGTGTAACAATCAACAGGCTTGGTTCTAGATTACACCTATCTAAACAGACTTTACATATCAGGATATAGTGTAACAATCAACAGACTTGGTTCTAGATTACACCTATCTAAACAGACTTTACATATCAGGATATAGTGTAACAATCAACAGGCTTGGTTCTAGATTACACCTATCTAAACAGACTTTACATATCAGGATACAGTGTAACAATCAACAGGCTTGGTTCTAGATTACACCTATCTAAACAGACTTTAAATTGTTTGTTAGATCAGACATAATATCAATATATTGAGAGTCTTTATTTTCTGAAGTTGTTTTCATTTCAGTGTATTTAATTTGTAAAAAATATTTTTTTAATTCAACAGAAAATGAACACTCATCAAAATAAAGTTAGCTTCATTATTTTTCTCGTGGTGTAAGTGTTGAGACATTGTGTTAAATCCCAGATGAAGCTTTAACTTTAACCAATGTATTCCATTCAGCCCATTTCAGACATGATTGGGGTTTGGTTGACAGGTCATTACAAACATTTCCACGGTCGTAACATTAACGGGGAAAAATGACAGGCATCATCCTAATATTTATATATTTCTTAATTAAATGTTTTACTTTTAGATTTGTGTGTATTGGTGTGTATTGTTAGATATTACTGCACTGTTGGAAACACAAGCATTTTGCTACACCAGCAATAACATCAGCTAAATGTGTGTATATGCGAACATTAACATTTGAATTGATAAACTCAGTTACACACACACGCAAGCATGCACACACACACACACACACAAACACAGAAACATAACACACACACAAACACACACACAGACACACGACACACACAAACACACAGAAACATAACACACACACAGACACACACACTCATCCTCACTAACAACTACGGTAATTAATAGGGTGTAGAAACATTGGGATTTGACTTGCAGCCAGACGGAAACCAGTGTCTAGGGAGTGGCATTGCATATAGCAATGGATGTCAATGACAGTTTGGGTTAGCTTTGAAATAACTTTGTTCTACTTCTTGGAAAGTGTCAGTTTGATTACCTCACACGCACCTGCTCACATGCACACAAACACACACACACAAACACACACACACACACACACACACACACACACACACACACATGAAGTGTCAGTTTGGTGAAGGTGCTTTCAGGGAAGTTGCCATGGTTTAGTGACAGAAAGACCTGGGAGGAAGGACAGAATGAGAGAGAGAGAGAGAGAGAGAGAGAGAGAGAGAGAGAGAGAGAGAGAAAGAAAGGAAGACAAGTGGAGGAGGATGGAAGGATAGATCAGGAGAGATTAGAATCAAAAGTAACCTTCAGCATACACACACACATCTCTCTCTCTCTCTCACTCCCTCTCTTTACCTCTCTCTCTCACTCACACACACACGTCTCTCTCTCTCTCACTCTCTCCCTTTACCTCTCTCTCTCTCTCTCTCTCTCTCTCACTCACACACAAAACACCTCTCGCTCACACACATCTCTCTCTCTATCTCAATTCAATTCATAGATGTTTTATTGGCATGGGAAACATATTGCCAAAGCAATCTCTCTCTCTTTCGTCGGAGTGCATGCTGGGAGTGAGTCGGGAAGCAGGAGCGATTGTGAGAGCGACTGAATTATTTTTTAGTTGTTTTAACTTCTTGCGTCGAGCAATCCCGGATCCGGGATCCTATTTATAGCCTCAAGCTAACTATTCATGAAAATCGCAAATGAAATGAAATAAATATGCCATCTCTCAAGCTTAGCCTTTTCTTAACAATACTGTCATCTCAGATTTTCAAAATATGCTTTTCAACCATAGCAAAACAAGCATTTGTGTAAGAGTATTGATAGCTAGTGTAGCATTTAGCGTAGCATTTAGCGGGCAACATTTGCACAAAAACCAGAAAAGGATTCAAATAAAATCATTTACCTTTGAAGAACTTCGGATGTTTTCAATGAGGAGACTCTCAGTTACATAGCAAATGTTCAGTTTTTCCTGAAAGATTCTTTGTGTAGGAGAAATCGCTCCGTTTTGTGCATCACATTTGGGTACCAAAAAAACCCGAAAATGCAGTCATCAAAACGGCGAACTTTTTTCCAAATTAACTCCATAATATCGACTGAAACACGGCAAACGCTGTTTAGAATCAATCCTCAAGGTGTTTTTCACATATCTCTTCATTGATATATCGTTCGTGGAAGTCTGCTTTCTTCTCTGAATCCCATGGAAAAATACTTGCAGCTGAGGTTTGCGCACCAATTTCGGCGCAGGACACCAGGCGGACACCTGGTAAATGTGGTCTCTTATGATCAATCTGCCAATGATATGCCTACAAATAAGTCACAATGCTGCAGACACCTTGGGGAAACGATAGATCGGGCAGGCTCATTCCTTGCGCATTCACAGCCATATAAGGAGACAATGAAAAACAGAGCCTCAAAAATCCTGCTCATTTCCTGTTTGAAGTTTCATCTTGGTTTCGCCTGTAGCATCAGTTCTGGGGCACTCACAGATAATATCTTTGCAGTTGTGGAAACGTCAGAGTGTTTTCTTTCCACAGATGTCAATTATATGCATAGTCGAGCATCTTTTTGTGACAGAATATTGGGCTTAAAACGGGCACGTTTTTTTATCCAATAATGAAATAGCACCCCTATAGATTCAAGAGGTTAAGGTTATTTTTGTCTCACTGTCACGTAATCACGTATAGGGGTGGTGTGAGGGCGCCACTCGCCATAAGTCAGTGGCAAAGAGTAAAGATTCCTGCTTCAGTAGGGTGTTTATTTTAGCAGTGGATGCTATCATTGGATGCTATCATTGGGTATAATAGCATAAAATCAGCCTCAAGGATGAATAGCACTCTAGTGATATTCTTAGATTCCATTGCTAAGGTGAATACTATAGTTGAGAGTGGTGTTGTTTTGCGGGATACACAGACGTCGGTATTTCCTTTTATGAAACTGGTGAAGAAAGTTATACTTTCTAATGTGCCATCATTTGTTAGAGATGAAGTGTTGGAGGAAGAGTTATCTCATCATGGTCAACTTGTATCTACAATTTTTTTAATGTTATTTTTGGATGCTAATCTCCTTTGCTGAAACATGTCGTGTCTCATAGGAGACAAGTGCACATGATTTTAAAGAACGATACTGACCAATTGAGCGTTCAGTTTTAAAATTGACGGATTTGATTGTGTTCTACGCTTCTACTGAATCAATGAAATGCTTTGGCTGCGGAAGAGAGGGGCATTTGATACGTTATTGTCCAGAGAATGAGCGGCAGGGCCCGGTAGCAGCTCTCGCACTGGTCCAGGGGGCGGCAGTGTAGCCTAGTGGTTAGAGCATTGGACTAGTAACCGAAAGGTTGCAAGTTCAAATCCCCGAGCTGACAAGGTACAAAATCTGTCGTTCTGCCCCTGAACAGGCAGTTAACCCACTGTTCCTAGGCCATTGAAAATAATTATTTGTTCTTAACTGACTTCCCTAGTAAAATAAAGGTAAAAAAATAAAGAAATGCACCACCACAGAAGGATGAATATGCTAAGGGTTCAGGAGAATGGAGGAGGGCAGATGTGGTTGGTAGAGTCAGAAAGGAGAGCGGTGTGGCTATGGGAGCAATTGTGGTGGATCAGAGTAAAGAGGGAGGGGGAAACAGTCGGTGAGACTGGGACTGGGGTTGCTGAGTCAGTGTTGGAAAATGAAATTGGAGTTCAAGAGGAGATTGAAAGAATGGAAAATGAAGCAGCTGTTTTCAAAGTACCAAGGGTTAAGAGGAAGAATGTAAGGTGTGATGAAGGTTCTAATTCTAACAGGAAGGTAGAGATGATAAATCAGTTGAGGATAAACAGGTTGTAGAGATGGTGTTTCTCTGGGGAGGATAGCGTGATGTGATGCATCACAACAAAATAGCGAAAGAGAATGGGGTGGAAGGGAGGGATTGAGAAGGTACGTCAATTTCTGATATTGACATAAGGGAAGAAATATATGTATGATTATAATGTAACAGATGTTTTTTCTGAAGGTGATTTGTATGTTGAATCAGCAAAGTTTCTGATGTCAAAAATACTGGGGGGAGGTTTGACAAGCCCTGAAATCGTTAGACTCAAGAAAGTTGTCACGAGAGGGACAAGTGATTTAAATTCTGTGTTTTCTGTCTATTCCCTTGTATAAAAAAATTCAGCCATGAGCAGTATTAAGATTTCTTCTTTAAACGTAAATGGGGCGAGAGACGTTAAACAAAGAGCTGTGGTATATGAGTTAATGAAGGGAAAGGGAAGTGACATAAGTTTTCTACAAGAGACGCATGGTAATATTGAAAATTAAGTTATGTTGCAGCAGGATGGGGGGGGGGCAGTGGTGTGTAGTCATAAAAGCTCAAAAAGTGGGGGTGTGGCTATCCTGTCCTCAAAACGTTTTTTTGCCTTTGCCATATGAGGTCGAAGAGGTGGTTGAGGAGAGGTTATTAAAAGTTAGAGCGAGGTATGAAAACATCACTATGTGTTAATAAATGTATATGCCCCAGTGGTGGCAGTTAAGAGGGTATGTTTTAGAGACATCAAACTCCATTGAGAAATGTAACATTGGGGATTATTTATTTCTTGCTGGGGATTTTAACTGCACAGTCGGTGACTTAGATAGAAACCACAAAGAACCTCATATAGCCTCAAGGACATTTTTAATATGCCTTTTTGTAACACATGAACTGTGTGATATTTGACGGAGCCAACATGGAGGCACGAGACAGTAAACAGGGGCGGGCTCATGTGAGAGAGAACACCATCGTTCTGGTCTGTAAATCAAGTGTAATAATCCCAGTGGGATTTTCTGATCATAACAGAGGTGGTGTTCATTAACCCTGTAAAACCCAAAAGCGCATACTGGCATTTGAATATAACTTTATTGAGTGATGCTCACTTCAGGAACTGTTTTAGTTTTTTCTGGGAGAGGTGGAGGTCTCAAAAGGTCAGTTTTGTATCCCTTCAACAGTGGTGGGATATATGGAAAATCTAGATTTAACAATTCTGTAATCAATACACAATGAACGTCACAAGTGGCATCGCTAGATCAATGAACGCCCTAGAGTCTGAAATAGTGTAACTCCTGACTCTTGAGACCACAGGAGATCAAGCCAGCAGTATATCACTCTGCATCCTACTGCTGGCTTACCTCTGAAGCTAAGCAGGTTTGGTCCTGGTTGGTCCCTGGACGGGAGACCAGATGCTGCTGGAAGTGGTGTTTGAGTGCCAGTAGAAGGCACTCTTTCCTCACGTAAAATAAATATATATACTGTATATCCCAGGGCAGTGATTGGGGATGTTGCCTTGTGTAGTGTTCTGTCTTTCTGATGGGATGTTAAGTGGGTGTACTGAAGATCCAATGGTACTTATTGTAAGAGTAGGGTTTTAACCCTGGTGTTCTGGCTGAAATCCCAATCTGGCCCTCATACCATCACAGTCACCTAATCATCCCCAGCTTACAATTGGCTCATTCATCCCTCCTCCTGTAACTATTCTCCATGTTGTTGCTGTAAGTGAGAATGTGTTCTCAGTCAACTTACCTGGTAAAATATATATCTATAAAAACATTGAGGCCATACTCAGGCCCTCAAGAGAAAAAAAAAGCTGTGTTAGCAGACCTGCTGGGTATGAGGGGACATTGGTAAGAAGTAAGTTTCAGAGAATCTCTGAAATGGATGCCTCATTTAATTTTTTCAAAGAATAGAAAAATATGAATTATTCATAGCCTCAAATCAGCTTCTGGACAGGAGCTCCCTAGCCCTAGTGAAATTAGAAAGAGGGCAGTAGAGCTCTGAGCTCTACAAGAGGATAAAGAGGATAGAACAGTGACACAGCGGTTCCTTGATGGCCTCCCACAGGTGGCTGCAGAAGCTCAGGTTGAACTAGAGCAACCATTGTCTTTGCAGGAGCTATATGCTGCATTAACAGTCATGTAAAATGGAAGGGCACCAGGCATTGATGGGCTTCCCGTTGACTTTTTAAAGTCTTTTTGGGCCATGTTGGGAGAAGTTTGGCTAGCAGTAGTTAACAATAGTTTGACCGGAGGGTTACTACTGATAAGCTGCGGGAGGGCTGTCCTTCACCATCCTAGTGACACTAGGGAGGTGAAGAACTGGAGGCCGGTGGCTTTACTGTGCACTGATTATAAGATTCTGTCCAAGGCTTTGTCCAACAGGCTGAAGGATGTGATGGGGCAGTCCTACTGTGTTCCTGGCAGGCAGATAAGAGATAACATTTCCCTGATTCAGGATTTTTTTGTACATCTCTACGGCTATTGGGTTGGATGCTGGTCTAATTTCAATTGATCAGGAAAAGGCATTTGACTGAGTTGTACATCAATACTTATGGGGCACTTTTAAGGCATTTGGTTTCAGCTCTGGTTTTATTGCCATGATCAGGGTGATATATGATGACATTGAAAGTCTACTGAAAGTTAACGGTGGCTTGAGTGCTCCTTTTAAGGGAGAGGTTATTTTCCAGGCACCACTCCGCCAGGGCCCTCACCTCCTCCCTGTAGGGTGTCTCATCGTTGTTGGTAATCAGGCCTACCACTGTTGTGTTGTCTGCACATTTGATGATGGAGTTGGAGGTGTGCCTGGCCATGCAGACATAGGTAAACAGGAAGTGCAGGAGGGGTCTGAGCAGGGGTCCCTGTGTTGAGGATTAGCGTAGTGGAGGTGTTGTTGCCTACCTTAACCGCCTGGGGTCGGCCCATCAGGAAATCCAGGACCCCGAGCTTAATAATGAGTTTGGAGGGTAATATGGTGTTGAAGGCTGAGCTGTCGTCAATGAACAGTATTCTTACATAGGTATTCCTCTTGTCCTGATTGGATAGGGCAGTGTGTAGTGCGATGGCGATTGCATCATCAATGGATCTTTTGGCGTGGTATGCGAATTGCAGTGGGTCTAGGGTGTCGGGTAATGTGGGTTGAAATGATCCTCAACTAGCCTCTCAAAGCACTTCATGATGACAGAAGTGAGTGCTACGGGGCGATAGTTTAGTTCAGTTACCTTTGCTTTCTTGGGTATAGAAACAATGGTGGACATCTTGAAACAATTGGGGACAACAGACTAGGATAGGGAGAGATTGAATATTTCCATAAACACTCCAGTCAGCTAGTCTGCGCATGCTCTGAGGGCGCGGCTAGAGGTGGGCCGGCAGCTTTGCCAGGGTTAAGACGCCTAAATGTCTTACGTTGGCTATGGAGAACGGGTGAGTGGTTATGACTGTGAGTTTCTGACCTTGGTGGTTAAGGGGGGATTATGTTGGCTTGTTAGGAGCAAAATGGAATCCAGTAGAAGTATTGATCAGTTTGGGGTTGCGGGCTGGTTTCTAATAGGGGCTATGGATGGGCCGAATGAACTGAACACAAGCACACACCCGGACAAACACACACGCACACACGTGCACTCACGCACTCAAGTACACACAGACAAGCACACACCCACTGTCTAGAAACGCTGTCTGATAGTGACTTTGAACCCTGAGCCGTACTCTATTGGAGAATACTGTGTAGGTAAACCTATTAGCGATCAATGTCTATGTTGAATCAGTTATTAAATAAAGCCCTAAATTTACATTATGGGTGATTCAATGCAAGGACTGCCCAATTTTTTTTCTCATCTCAGATTGTTCTCACATAGAAACGTAATTGGGAGGAAGTGGCCATTTTAGGCCCTTTTTAGTAGCCAGGTCACACCAGGTCAACTTCAGTATTCAACGTCTGTCCAGGTCCTCAGGTTGTCGGTTGTTGCTTTCAATACCCTGTCCACTAGGAGCGCCTATTACCATCTACCAGGCTCACGACTTGCTAGGCTCACGACTTGGCTCCCAAGACCACAGGTTCAATCGTACAGCTAGGCACTCAATTAAATGTTTTCTGTTTTAAACCTATCCCAATCCCTTACCTCAGCCATTCATAACCCTGTCCCAAACCTATGCATAGTCACTTTACCTCTACCTACATGTACAAATTACCTCAACTAACCTGGTACCCCCTATATAGCCTCATTACTGTTATTTTATTGTGTTACTTTTTCCTTCCAGTTCTCTGCTGACAATGACTGGAACGAATTGCAAAAATCACTGAAGTTGGAGATTTATATCTCCCTCACTAACTTTAAGCGTCAGCTGTCAGAGCAGCTTACCAATCGCTGCAGCTGTACACAGCCCATCTGTAAATTGCCCATCCAACCAACTACCTACCTCATCCCCATATTTGTTTTTGTTTTTCTGCTCTTTTGCACACCTGTAATTCTACTTGCACATCCTCCTCTGCACATATATCACTCCAGTGTAAATTGCTAAATTGTATTACTTTGCTACTATTCATTAGTTACATAGGTCCCTCTCCTCACAACAAACAAATTTGCCTCAAGGACCCATAAGTTCCGCCATGATGATGTTTTCCAGCATTTAGAATTTTGTGAAAAACACTTAAAACGCTACTCCTCTGGCACAGAATGACTGATCTACATGGAACTTAATATATAGACCAAGGTCTCTCAACGCAATATTTTCCAGTTTAGCATCTCAAACAACATGGGTCCTACCGAACAATAAACATTCACGTGGGCGTGTCTGGCACATAAATGCATAAAAACCACACACAGATATTGGTATTGTAACAAAACTTGTTCCAAACACTGTCATCCAAACACTGTCATATGCAAGCATATTAAGATTGACCACAAGGTGACACTGTAATGGGCACACGTTTATATCTCTTGATCTGTTTGACTCTGAGATTTGAAAATTGGCACACATGCTCTGTGATGTGAGTCTAGCCAACCTGTAGAGTATGGTTCAGTTTGGCCGCATGGTGGTACATGGCTTGTAGCGGCCATGTTGTTTGAGCTCGACTCTTGGGAAATATTGTTTTTAATATACGTTTCAAGTAGCCAACATATTAAAACATGGTTCAAAATACATACAAAGCATATTGCAGGGTTTGATTTTGAATGGCTGCTTGCAGCTATACTTTAATCTGTCTTTATTCTTTTCTAGCAATGAATTTGCTACTGCTGCTGGACGTTTGAAGAGGATTTACTTCCAATGCTCATGCTACATTGTTTCACCTCCCTCAGTTGTATGATTGTAAGCCGCTCTGGAAAAGAATGTCTGTTGAATGATTGAAATATAAATATATATAATATATAAAATGTAGACATACACTGAGTATACAAAACATTAAGAACACCTACTCTTTCCATGACATAGACTGACCAGGTGAAAGCTATGATCCCTTATTGATGTTGCTTGTTAAATCCACTTCAATCAGTGTACATGAAGGGGAGGTGACAGGTTAAATAAAGATTTTTAAGACTTGAGACAATTGAGACATTGATTGTGTATGTGTGCCATTCAGAGGGTGAATGGGCAAGACAACATATTTAAGTGCCTTTGAATGGGGTATGGTAGTAAGATCCAGGCGGATCGGGTTGTCAACAACTGCAACACTTCTGCGTTTCTCACACTCAACTGTTTCCCGTGTGTATCAAGACTGGTCCACCACGTAAAAAACATCCAGCCAATTTGACACAACTGTGGAAAGCATTGGAGTCAACATGGGCCAGCATCCCTGTGGAATGATTTCGACACCTTGTAGAGTCAATGCCCTGACGAATTGAGGCTGTTCAAAGCAGGGGGGGGGGGGGTTCCTAATGTTTGGTATACTCAGTGTATACACTTGACAAGTGCAACAACAAAGGCTGCATCCCTAACAGGTTGGAGGTTGGAACTTGAATTATTTTACAATCATTAAGTAACGAACAGAACCATCATTTTTTTCATTCTGTTCCATTGTTCCAACCAGAAAAATAAAGTTCTGATCCGGCTCCAACCCCCCAAAAAGTTAAGTTTGATATTGTTTGTTTCTGTTCCTTTTTAAACCTCTGAAATATACATTTGTTTTATATTTAGCTCGACATTAAATTACTTCACCAATCAATGTGGATAGAGAAGCTTGCTGTGGAGTGGGTAAGTGATTTAATCTGTATAGGAAAGTCTTTAAGAGCAAATTGTATTTTGCCGTAACAGCATGGTTTAATCAAAATGAAAGACAAACACATACACTATGAGGTTTAAGACGCAAGATGCAACAGACATTTTTAGGGTGAGAAATGAGTGAGCGAGGATGGAGGAAGCTTGCCTTGAAGAGCTGGACATCTTGTTATGACAAGCATTATCTGAATTAGACACATTGAATTATACCAATTATATGCTTCTATGGAGGAAATTTGAATGTCTTTGAAGTTCTGAGTTGGTGTAATGTTGGACCAGAGCAAACGTTAGCTAGCTAGCTAACAAGCTTGAGTATGCAGCGAGGCACTAGAATTAAAAACAAGCCTTACCTTTTTGTAGTTAATAAACGTGATAACTATAGTATCCTTAATTAGCATTGGAAAAGTAATTTCATTCTTCTTTAATCAAACATCTATACCTAATTTCTGAATTATGCTTGTAACGTTGTCAGTAGATTACAGTCACCTATACTTTAGCGGGGAGGGGCAGGTAGTCTACGCACACATGCACACACACTGGCAAAGATTTCCAGCTGGCAGGCAGAAGCTGGAATATGTTTTTGAGTGACAGAGTGAGGGCTTTGGATAGGCGCTTTGTTGCGTTTTTTTGTGGGACTGGAAAAAAATGCCTGGAATGTAAAATTACTTTATTAACCGGTTCCCATGATTTTAAAATAACGGTTCTGTTCCGGAACATAATAGATCACTTCCATTTTCGGTTCAGGTTCTGTTCCTCAAATTATTTTGTTATTTTCCGGTTATCTTTTCCAACCCTTGGTCCCTAATGGCACCCTATTTCCTACATAAGCACAGTTCAAAAGTAGTGCACTACTGTATATAGGGAATAGGGTGCCATTTGGGACTCATACCATAGTCTCATGAGACTGAGTTGAACATATAGCTGTTTCAGGTGTTGAGAGGGTCTGTCCACTATGTGGTCCAATATGGCCCCAGCCCAGCTCTGGTCTGGCACAAAGTTACCCTATGGCTACTATCCAGGCCCAGATTTTTCGATAGCGATGGAACTTAAGCTTACGGGTATTTTAACAATCCATCGTTCCTTTGTGTCTATGTCACAGGATAGACATAGACATGGTACCTTAAGTGTGGAGGACGGTCTCCTGGTAATGGCTGGAGCAGAATAGGTGGAATGGTATCAAATGCATAAAACACATGATTTCCATTTGGCTTGGGCAGTATACCGCACACAGTGCATTCTGAAAGTATTCAGACCCCTTGACTTTTTTCACATTTTCTTACGTTCCTGCCTTATTATTATTTTTTATCTCATCAATCTACACACAAAACCCCATAATGACAAAGCGAAAACAGGTTTTAAGAAACTTTTGCAAATGCATTAAAAATGTATTTATTTACATACGTTTTCAGACTCTTTGCTAAGAGACCTGACATTGAGCTCAGGTATATCCTGTTTCCATTGATCATCCTTGAGATGTTTCTACAACTTGATTAGAGGCCACCTGTGGTAAGTTCAATTGTTTATGATTTAGAAAGGCACACACCTGTCTATATAAGGTCTCACAGTTGACAGTGTATGCCAGAGCAAAAACCAAGCCATGAGGTCGAAGGAATTGTCCGTAGAGCTCCGAGAAGGTATTGTGTCGAGGCACCGATCTAGGGAAGGGTACCAAAAAATGTCTGCAGCCTTGAAGTTCCCCAAGAACACAGTGTCCTCCATCATTCTTAAATGGAAGAACTTTGGAACCACCAAGACTCTTCCTAGAGCTGGCTGCCCGGCCAAACTGAGCAATCGGGGGAGAAGGGCCTTGGTCAGGGAGGTGACCAAGAACCAGATGGTCACTCTGACAGAGCTCCAGAGTTCCTCTGTGGAGATGGAAGAAACTTCCAGAAGGATAACAATCTCTGCAGCACTCCACCGATCGGGCTTTTATGGTAGAGTGGCCAGACAGAAACCACTCCTCAGTAAAAGACACATTACAGCCCACTTGGAGTTTGCCAAAAGGCACATTAAGGACTCAGACAATGAGAAATAAGATACTCTGGTCTGATGAAACCAAGATCAAACTGTTTGGCCTGAAAGCCAAGAGTCACGTCTGGAGGAAACTTGGCACCATCCCTACGATGAAGCCTGGTGATGGTAGCATCAGGCTGTGGGGATGTTTTTCAGTGGCAGGGACTGGAAGACTAGTCAGGATCGAGGGACGATGAATGGAGTACAGAGAGATCCTTGATGAAAACCTGCTCCAGAGCGCTCAGGGCCTCAGACTGGGGGCGAAGGTTCACCTTCCAACAGGACAATGACCATAAGGACACAGCCAAGATAATGCAGGAGTGGCTTGGGGACAAGACTCTGAATGTCCTTAAGTGGCCCAGCCAGAGCCCAGACTTGAACCTGATCTAACATCTCTGGAGAAACCTGAAAATAGCTGTGCAGTGATGCTCCCCATCCAACCTGACTGAGCTTGAGAGGATCTGCAGAGAACCATTTGCATTTTTAGTGATGCCCTTCTGTGCTATGCCGGTAAAACTGTAAGTGGCAGAACTGTATGGATACTGCCCAAGCCTCGTTTCCATGTGTGTGTGTGGTGTGAGACAGAGACAAAGCAATAGGGTGAAAGACAGAAGGAAAGCGAGAGAGAGTGAAAGAGAATGTGAAAGAGAGCAAAAGTGAGAGAGAGAGAGAGAGAGAGAGAGAGAGAGAGAGAGAGAGAGAGAGAGAGAGAGAGAGAGAGAGAGAGGTCATAGTTGAAAGGCTGCCCCTGCATTTGGGCATGGAGAGTGAACAATGCTGTATCCTCTTGGGTATTGGGGATTAAGCTTTCTTCAGCCGATAGACTGTATGGCATCCTATTATTTGGATGTTGTTGCAACATTTGCAGCCATATGTGAATGGCAAGGACAAACCTTAAACCATCCAGAGAACAGTGTACAACAGCATATTGCACCCTACAGCACTCTGTTATTCTGGCACATAGGTAGACAAATGGGTTAGCTCCAGTAAAGCTGTTGGCTGTGTCGTTTAGGACCTTGGTCTGATGTATGTGTCAACTGGCTTGGATTGTGTTTCGTATACACACACACACACACACACATACACACACACACACTTTGTTCAGGGATATATGAGAGCTTTTGTTTTATCACATAGAAAACCATGGTGAGGGTGTGTGTGTCCAGGGCAGAGGTCACTTATCGTCATTACATAAATCCACACACGCACACTAAAAGGCATTGTGACATAAATCCACTGGCAGATGGCAGTGGCTTTATTGCAGCCTTATTGATTCAGGAGTAGTTGGTTTGGGGTCAACAGTTCAGTGTGTGTGTGTGTGTGTGTGTGTGTGTGTGTGTGTGTGTGTGTGTGTGTGTGTGTGTGTGTGTGTGGGTGGGTGCAAGCTTGTTTGTCTGTGTCTGGTGTGTGTATGAGTTTCTGTGAGTGTATGGGGTGCCAGGTAGCCTATTGGTTAGGAGCATTGGGCCAGTAACTGAATGGTTGCTTGTCCGAATCCCTGAGCTGACTAGGTGAAAAATGTGTCAATGTGCCTTTAAGCAAGGCACTTACATTGACATTTGAGTAATTCAGCAGAGAGACTTACAGTAGTGCATTCATCTTA
This sequence comes from Oncorhynchus masou masou, assembly GCF_036934945.1. NCBI lineage: Eukaryota > Metazoa > Chordata > Actinopteri > Salmoniformes > Salmonidae > Oncorhynchus > Oncorhynchus masou. Next base: position 15,706,065 of record NC_088242.1, read on the forward strand.
AGATAGCTCGGTGGGAAAACCACATATCACAGTCAGAGTAAGTACATTTTGTCCTTAATAAAGTAGCTATCAGCAAAGTAAGAGTTTGTGGGAAAACCTGTCAGTTGCTCTGAATAAGAGTGTCTGCTAAATGACTAAATGAGCATGAACGTGTGGGTTACCTGTGGTGGTAGGGCTGTTGGTAGCAGTAGGTAAGCTGGGTGTTTCTCCCAGTACCAGTCGTACTCTCTTGGCATGTGTCTTGCCCTGGTAGTGAGACTGGGCAACAATGGCCGACGTGAAGAACATATTACATAACGTACAGCACTTATTGCTGTCCACCTCTGTCTCTGCACTGTCCTGAAGGGAGGAGAGGAGACGTGAAGGGGTGATGGAGAGGAGAGGAGGAGAAAAGAGGAGATGTGAAGGGGTGATGGAGAGGAGAGGAGGAGAAAAGAGGAGATGTGAAGGGGTGATGGAGAGGAGAGGAGGAGAAAAGAGGAGATGTGAAGGGGTGATGGAGAGGAGAGGAGGAGAAAAGAGGAGATGTGAAGGGGTGATGGAGAGGAGAGGGGACGTGAAGGGGTGATGGAGAGGAGAGGAGGAGAAAAGAGGAGATGTGAAGGGGTGATGGAGAGGAGGAGAAAAGAGGAGATATGAAGGGGTGATGGAGAGGATGAGAAAAGAGGAGATGTGAAGGGGTGATGGAGAGGAGAGGAGATGTGAAGGGGTGATGGAGAGGAGAGGAGGAGAAAAGAGGAGATGTGAAGGGGTGATGGAGAGGAGAGGAGACGTGAAGGGGTGATGGAGAGGAGAGGAGGAGAAAAGAGGACATGTGAAGGGGTGATGGAGAGGAGATGTGAAGGGGTGATGGAGAGGAGAGGAGGAGAAAAGAGGAGACGTGAAGGTGTGATGGAGAGGAGAGGAGATGTGAAGGGGTGATGGAGAGGAGAGGAGGAGAAAAGAGGAGACGTGAAGGGGTGATGAACAGGAGAGGAGGAGAAAAAAGGAGATGTGAAGGGGAGATGGAGAGGAGAGGAGATGTGACGGGGTGATGGAGAGGAGAGGAGGAGAAAAGAGGAGATGTGAAGGGGTGATGGAGAGGAGATGTGACGGGGTGATGGAGAGGAGAGGAGGAGAAAAGAGGAGATGTGAAGGGGTGATGGAGAGGAGAGGAGGAGAAAAGAGGAGATGTGAAGGGGTGATGGAGAGGAGAGGAGAGGAGAGGAGATGTGAAGGGGTGATGAACAGGAGAGGAGGAGAAAAGAGGAGATGTGAAGGGGTGATGGAGAGGAGAGGAGAGGAGATGTGAAGGGGTGATGGAGAGGAGAGGAGAGGAGATGTGAAGGGGTGATGGAGATGTGAAGGGGTGATGGAGATGTGAAGGGGTGATGGAGAGGAGGAGAAAAAAGGAGAAAAGAGAGAAAAACATGTTAAAGTACACCACTTATTGCTGTCCACCTCTGTCTCTGCACTGTCCTGAAGGGAGGAGAGGAGAGGGGGATGGAAAGGAGTAGGGAGAGCAGAGAGGATGAGGTGAGGAATGGTGAGGGCAGGAGAGAGGAGGGAGAGGAGAGAGGATGAGGTGAGGAATGGTGAGGGCAGGAGAGAGGAGGGAGAGGAGAGAGGATGAGGTGAGGAATGGTGAGGGCAGGAGAGAGGAGGGAGAGGAGAGAGGATGAGGTGAGGAATGGTGAGGGCAGGAGAGAGGAGGGAGAGGAGAGAGGATGAGGTGAGGCATGGTGAGGGCAGGAGAGAGGAGGGAGAGGAGAGAGGATGAGGTGAGGAATGGTGAGGGCAGGAGAGAGGAGGGAGAGGAGAGAGGATGAGGTGAGGAATGGTGAGGGCAGGAGAGAGGACGGAGAGGAGAGGAGAGAGGATGAGGTGAGGAATGGTGAGGGCAGGAGCGAGGAGGGAGAGGAGAGAGGATGAGGTGAGGAATGGTGAGGGCAGGTGAGAGGAGGGAGAGGAGAGAGGATGAGGTGAGGAATGATGAGCGCAGGAGAGAGGAGGGAGAGGAGAGAGGGATGAAGGGGGTGATAATGACGAGAGGAAAGGAGAGAAGAGGGGTGATGGAGAGGAGAGATGAATGGGGAGATAGAGAAGAGAGGCATGAAGAGAAGAATAGCACAAGGGAAGGAAGAGAGATAGAGCAGAAGAATATACTGTAGGGGGGTAGAAGGTGAAAACAAAAATAAATAAATAAACTTGGCCCAAACAAGAAGACACCATGAAAGTCAAGACTGCTGCATCTCTGGCTGGCTCTCAGTGCTCTGATCCCCCCCGCACAGGACATATCAAATATGTATCTGTTCCAGTGAGACAAGGTCTCAGTTAACACCACTGTTTGATTATTAATGAGCTAGAGTTTGGACACAACTGAAGATGAAAACACACACCACTAGATTCCTCCCTGTCCATCTCTCGTTCTGTCTGCCTTTTCACACCTGATCTTCTCACCCTTTCATTGTTTTTTCATCACTCTATTGGCTCCTTCTGCCCTTTTCTTTCTCTCCTTCCTGTCTATAACCCCTTCATCTCTCTCCTTCCTGTCTATAACCCCTTCATCTCTCTCTCCTTCCTGTCTATAACCCCTTCATCTCTCTCCTTCCTGTCTATCACCACTTCATCTCTCTCCTTCCTGTCTATCACCACTTCATCTCCCTCCTTCCTGTCTATAACCCCTTCATCTCTCTCTCCTTCCTGTCTATCACCACTTCATCTCTCCTTCCTGTCTATCACCCCTTCATCTCTCTCTCCTTCCTGTCTATAACCCCTTCATCTCTCTCTCCTTCCTGTCTATCACCACTTCATCTCTCCTTCCTGTCTATCACCACTTCATCTCTCCTTCCTGTCTATCAACACTTCATCTCTCCTTCCTGTCTATCACCACTTCATCTCTCTCCTTCCTGTCTATAACCCCTTCATCTCTCTCTCCTTCCTGTCTATCATCTCTTCATCTCTCTCTCTCCTTCCTGTCTATCACCCCTTCATCTCTTTCTCCTTCCTGTCTATCACCCGTTCATCTCTCCTTCCTGTCTATCACCCCTTCATCTCTTTCTCCTTCCTGGCTATCAGCCCCTTCATCTCTCTCTCCTTCCTGTCTATCACCCGTTCATCTCTCCTTCATGTCTATCACCCCTTCATCTCTTTCTCCTTCCTGGCTATCAGCCCCTTCATCTCTCTCTCCTTCCTGTCTATCAGCCCCTTCATCTCTCCTTCCTGTCTATCACCCCTTCATCTCTTTCTCCTTCCTGTGTATCACCCGTTCATCTCTCCTTCCTGTCTATCACCCCTTCATCTCTTTCTCCTTCCTGTCTATTACCACTTCATCTCTCTCTCCTCTCAATAATCTCCATCATCTCTCTCTCCTTCCTGTCTATCACCCCTTCATCTCTCTCTCCTCTCCATCATCTCTCTCTCCTTCCTGTCTATCACCCCTTCATCTCTCTCTCCTCTCCATCATCTCCATCATCTCCCTCTCCTTCCTGTCTATCACCCCTTCATCCCTCCAAAAGACATTTCAAATGTCATATTATATTTTTCTCTCTCTCCTTCCTGTCTATGTATTTCCACACTTGCTCTATGTCTCATCTGTTCACACAGTTTCTCCCTTTCTGCTCTTTCATGCCTTCTCTCTCTCTCTTCTCTTTTTCATAGAACTTTTCACACCACTCTCTCTCTCTCTCACACTCTCTGCTCAGTCTGTTGGCGCAGTTCTCCTCCTCCCCTTTTTCTCTCACTCTCCTCTCTCTCGTTCAGTCTCTCTTTCCTTTCACACCACTCCCTCTCGCCCAAGTGTCAAATTGAGTCAGAGGAGAGAAACCTTAGAGGACGATGAAGTGCAATAGTAGAAATGTGTCTCCCGCGATGGTTTGGTACTGTGTGTGTGTGTGTGTGTGTGTGTGTGTGTGTGTGTGTGTGTGTGTGTGTGTGTGTGTGTGTGTGTGTGTGTGTGTGTGTGTGTGTGTGTGTGTGTGTGTGTGTGTGTGTGTGTGTGTGTCTGCCGCTGTGTCAGTGTGTGTTAACATCAAATACTGTAGAGGTTCTGAGAGTTTGGTATACCTCTACCTTCCAGCACTCTGTTTTCTCTCTCTCCTTTCTCAGTCTGTCTCTCTCTCTGGTCTTCCTGTTATTTTCTCTCCCTTTTCTCTGTCTGTTTGTCTCATCTACTGGGTAAATGGTACTCTTTCCATCTCTGTCTGTCTGTCTCATCTACTGGCTAAATGGTACTCTTTCCATCTCTGTTTGTCTCATCTACTGGGTAAATGGTACTCTTTCCATCTCTGTTTGTCTCATCTACTGGGTAAATGGTACTCTTTCCATCTCTGCCTGTTTGTCTCATCTACTGGGTAAATGGTACTCTTTCCATCTCTGTTTGTCTCATCTACTGGCTAAATGGTACTCTTTCCATCTCTGTTTGTCTCATCTACTGGGTAAATGGTACTCTTTCCATCTCTGTTTGTCTCATCTACTGGGTAAATGGTACTCTTTCCATCTCTGCCTGTTTGTCTCATCTACTGGGTAAATGGTACTCTTTCCATCTCTGTTTGTCTCATCTACTGGCTAAATGGTACTCTTTCCATCTCTGTTTGTCTCATCTACTGGGTAAATGGTACTCTTTCCATCTCTGTTTGTCTCATCTACTGGCTAAATGGTACTCTTTCCGTCTCTGTTTGTCTCATCTACTGGCTAAATGGTACTCTTTCCATCTCTGTTTGTCTCATCTACTGGCTAAATGGTACTCTTTCCATCTCTGATTGTCTCATCTACTGGGTAAATGGTACCCTTTCCATCTCTGCCTGTGTGTCTCATCTACTGGGTAAATGGTACTCTTTCCATCTCTGTCTGTCTGTCTCATCTACTGGCTAAATGGTACTCTTTCCATCTCTGTTTGTCTCTTCTACTGGGTAAATGGTACTCTTTCCATCTCTGTTTGTCTCATCTACTGGGTAAATGGTACTCTTTCCATCTCTGTCTGTTTGTCTCATCGACTGGGTAAATGGTACTCTTTCCATCTCTGTTTGTCTCATCTACTGGGTAAATGGTACTCTTTCCATCTCTGCTTGTTTGTCTCATCTACTGGGTAAATGGTACCCTTTCCATCTCTGCCTGTTTGTCTCATCTACTGGGTAAATGGTACTCTTTCAATCTCTGTCTGTCTGTCTCATCTACTGGCTAAATGGTACTCTTTCCATCTCTGTTTGTCTCTTCTACTGGGTAAATGGTACTCTTTCCATCTCTGTTTGTCTCATCTACTGGGTAAATGGTACTCTTTCCATCTCTGTCTGTTTGTCTCATCGACTGGGTAAATGGTACTCTTTCCATCTCTGTTTGTCTCTTCTACTGGGTAAATGGTACTCTTTCCATCTCTGTTTGTCTCATCTACTGGGTAAATGGTACTCTTTCCATCTCTGTTTGACTCATCTACTGGGTAAATGGTACTCTTTCCATCTCTGTTTGTCTCTTCTACTGGGTAAATGGTACTCTTTCCATCTCTGTTTGTCTCATCTACTGGGTAAATGGTACTCTTTCCATCTCTGTTTGTCTCATCTACTGGCTAAATGGTACTCTTTCCATCACTGTTTGACTCATCTGCTGGGTAAATGGTACTCTTTCCATCTCTGTCTGATCTACTGGGTAAATGGTACTCTTTACATCTCTGTTTGACTCATCTACTGGGTAAATGGTACTCTTTCCATCTCTGCCTGTTTGTCTCATCTACTGGGTAAATGGTACTCTTTCCATCTCTGTTTGTCTCATCTACTGGCTAAATGGTACTCTTTCCATCTCTGTTTGTCTCATCTACTGGGTAAATGGTACCCTTTCCATCTCTGTCTGTCTGTCTCATCTACTGGGTAAATGGTACTCTTTCCATCTCTGTTTGTCTCATCTACTGGGTAAATGGTACTCTTTCCATCACTGTTTGACTCATCTGCTGGGTAAATGGTACTCTTTCCATCTCTGTTTGTCTCTTCTACTGGGTAAATGGTACTCTTTCCATCTCTGTTTGTCTCATCTACTGGGTAAATGGCACTCTTTCCATCTCTGTCTGTCTGTCTCATCTACTGGGTAAATTGTACTCTTTCCATCTCTGTTTGACTCATCTACTGGGTAAATGGTACTCTTTCCATCTCTGCCTGTTTGTCTCATCTACTGGGTAAATGGTACTCTTTCCATCTATGTCTATGTCACTGTTTATCTCACTGTCACTGTTTTTTTATCTTCATATCTTTTGTCTACAAGGTGAAGAGGTTTTCCCTCTCAGTCCATAACGCTCTCTGACACACACACACTCCCTCCATCTCTTTCCTATCGGAGGTGAAGTGGGTTCTCTCCGTCTCTCTTTCTCTATCCCTCTCTCCTAGAGGGGATGAAGTGGGTTCTGTTTCTCCAATATCAGTCTTAGTGAATATCGCCTCTTTGGGATGAAATATTTATCTGTATTAGCAGCTCTGACACCTATCCACCTAAGCCCCCTCACCATCTCTTCACCACTCTTCTCCTCCTCCCCCAGGTGGTCTCCTGTTGTGATCATGTTAGAGTTAGCCACGCTCTGAACCAGACATATTCCTCTATCTCTCTGTTCTTTTCTCTCCCATTCTCCCTCCATCTCTCTGTCCCTTTCTTTCTCATTCTATCTCTCTGTTCTTTTCTCTCCCATTCTCCCTGTATCTCTCTGTCCCTTTCTCTGTCATTCTCCCTCCATCTCGTTGTCCCTTTCTTTCTCATTCTATCTCTCTGTTCTTTTCTCTCCCATTCTCCCTGTATCTCTCTGTCCCTTTCTCTGTCATTCTCCCTCCATCTCGTTGTCCCTTTCTTTCTCATTCTATCTCTCTGTTCTTTTCTCTCCCATTCTCCCTGTATCTCTCTGTCCCTTTCTCTGTCATTCTCCCTCCATCTCATTGTCCCTTTCTTTCTCATTCTATCTCTCTGTTCTTTTCTCTCCCATTCTCCCTGTATCTCTCTGTCCCTTTCTCTGTCATTCTCCCTCCATCTCGTTGTCCCTTTCTTTCTCATTCTATCTCTCTGTTCTTTTCTCTCCCATTCTCCCTGTATCTCTCTGTCCCTTTCTCTGTCATTCTCCCTCCATCTCGTTGTCCCTTTCTTTCTCATTCTATCTCTCTGTTCTTTTCTCTCCCATTCTCCCTGTATCTCTCTGTCCCTTTCTCTGTCATTCTCCCTCCATCTCGTTGTCCCTTTCTTTCTCATTCTATCTCTCTGTTCTTTTCTCTCCCATTCTGCCTCTATCTCTCTGTCTCTTTCTCTGTCATTCTCCCTCTATCTCTCTGTCCCTTTCTCTGTCATTCTCCCTCCATCTCTCTGTCCCTTTCTTTCTCATTCTATCTCTCTGTTCTTTTCTCTCCCATTCTGCCTGTATCTCTCTGTCCCTTTCTCCCTCATTCTCCCTCTATCTCTCTGTCCCTTTCTCCCTCATTCTCCCTCTATCTCTCTGTCCCTTTCTCGGTCATTCTCCCTCTATCTCTCTGTTCTTTTCTCTCCCATTCTTCCTCTATCTCTCTGTCCCTTTCTCTGTCATTCTCCCTCTATCTCTCTGTCCCTTTCTCTGTCATTCTCCCTCCATCTCTCTGTCCCTTTCTGCCTCATTCTCCCTCCATCTCTCTGTCCCTTTCTCTGTCATTCTCCCTCCATCTCTCTGTCCCTTTTTCTCTCATTCTATCTATCTGTTCCTTTCTCCCTCATTCTCCCTCTATCTCTCTGTCCCTTTCTTTCTCATTCTATCTCTCTGTCCCTTTCTTTCTCATTCTATCTCTCTGTCCCTTTCTCTCTCATTCTCCCTCTATCTATCTGTCCCTTTCTCTCTCATTCTCCCTCTATCTCACAGTCCATTTCTCTCTCATTCTCCCTCCATCTCTCTGTCCCTTTCTCTCTCATTCTCCCTCTATCTATCTGTCCATTTCTTTCTCATTCTATCTATCTGTCCCTTTCTCTCTCATTCTCCCTCTATCTATCTGTCCCTTTCTCTCTCATTCTCCCTCTATCTCACAGTCCATTTCTCTCTCATTCTCCATCTATTCAATTCAATTCAAGGGGCTTTATTGGCATGGTAAACATATGTTAACATTGCCAAAGCAAGTGAAATGTGTAAACAAAAGTGAAATAAACAATAAAAAAGGAACAGTAAATATTACACTCACACAAGTTCCAAAATAATAAAAACATTTCATAATATTTTGTGTACATACAGTGCTGTAGCGATATGCAAATCTCTCTCTTATTCTCCCTCTATCTTTCGGTCCCTTTCTCCCGACCCCTACTGTCTCAGCCTCCAGTATTTACGCTGCAGTATTTTATGTGTCAGGGTCTAGGGTCAGTCTGTTATATCTGGAGTATTTATCCTGTCTTATCCGGTGTCATTCTCCCTCTATCTCTCTGTCCCTTTCTCCCTCTATCTCTCTGTCCCTTTCTCCCTCATTCTCCCTCTATCTCTCTGTCCCTTTCTCCCTCATTCTCCCTCTATCTCTCTGTCCCTTTCTCTCCCATTCTTCCTCTATCTCTCTGTCCCTTTCTCCCTCATTCTCCCTCTATCTCTCTGTCCCTTTCTCTCTCATTCTCCCTCTATCTCTCTGTCCCTTTCTCCCTCATTCTCCCTCTATCTCTCTGTCCCTATCTCTCTCATTCTATCTCTCTGTCCCTTTCTCTCTCATTCTATCTCTCTGTCCCTTTCTCTCTCATTCTCCCTCTATCTCTCTGTCCCTTTCTCTCTCATTCTCCCTCTATCTTTCTGTCCCTTTCTCCCTCATTCTCCCTCTATCTCTCTGTCCCTTTCTCTCTCATTCTCCCTCTATCTATCTGTCCCTTTCTCTCTCATTCTCCCTCTATCTCTCTGTCCCTTTCTCTCTCATTCTCCCTCTATCTCTCTGTCCCTTTCTCTCTCATTCTCCCTATATCTCTCTGTCCCTTTCTCCCTCATTCTCCCTCTATTTCTCTGTCCCTTTCTCCCTCTATCTCTCTGTCCCTTTCTCCCTCATTCTCCCTCTATCTCTCTGTCCCTTTCTCCCTCATTCTATCTCTCTGTCCCTTTCTCTCTCATTCTCCCTCTATCTCTCTGTCCCTTTCTCTCTCATTCTCCCTCTATCTCTCGGTCCCTTTCTCCCTCATTCTCCCTCTATCTCTCGGTCCCTTTCTCCCTCATTCTATATCTCTGTCCCTTTCTCTCTCATTCTCCCTCTATCTCTCGGTCCCTTTCTCCCTCATTCTCCCTCTATTTCTCGGTCCCTTTCTCCCTCATTCTATATCTCTGTCCCTTTCTCTCTCATTCTCACTCTATCTCTCTGTCCCTTTCTCTCTCATTCTCCCTCTATCTCTCGGCCCCTTTCTCTCTCATTCTATCTCTCTGTCCCTTTCTCCCTCATTCTCCCTCCATCGCTCTGTCCCTTTCTCTCTCATTTTCCCTCTATCACTCTGTCCCTGTACTTGTCTTAACCTTCCTCCTTTCCTGTCTCTCCGTGATCGTTTCCTTTGGTCTTCATTCCCTGTATGTGTCCTACAGAGTGACAACTACGGTACCTCTGAGTATTAGTTTGTGCATAATGACTTGAATGTGTGTGTTGGTATCCTTCAAATCCTTCACAAACAGTATCAAAACAAAACAGACGTTCTTTATTTCTGGGTTTATCACGGGAGCTCTAGGCCTCATGAGGATGGTTTGGTTCAGTGTGTGTGTGTGTGTGTGTGCGTGTGTGTGTGTGTGTGTGTGTGTGTGTGTGTGTGTGTGTGTGTGTGTGTGTGTGTGTGTGTGTGTGTGTGTGTGTGTGTGTTTGGATGAGGATAGCTCTTTCAGCTCCTCTTTTCTCTTCCGCCAGGCTTTCCGCTATCCCTCCTCTCTTTATTCCTGCTTCCTCTCCTCTCTAAAAGTATCCCCTCCTCTCTTTATTCCTGCTTCCTCTCCTCTCTAAAAGTATCCCCTCCTCTCTTTATTCCTGCTTCCTCTCCTCTCTAAAAGTATCCCCTCCTCTCTTTATTCCTGCTTCCTCTCCTCTCTAAAAGTATCCCCTCCTCTCTTTATTCCTGCTTCCTCTCCTCTCTAAAAGTATCCACACCTCTCTTTATTCCTGCTTCCTCTCCTCTCTAAAAGTATCCCCTCCTTTATTCCTCTTTATTCCCACACCTCTCATTCCTGCTTCCTATCCTCTCTAAAAGTATCCACACCTCTCTTTATTCCTGCTTCCTCTCCTCTCTAAAAGTATCCCCTCCTGCTTCCTCTCCTCTTAAAAGTATCCCCTCCTCCTGCTTCCTCTCCTCTCTAAAAGTATCCACACCTCTCTTTATTCCTGCTTCCTCTCTAAAAGTATCCACCTCTCTAAAAAAGTATCCCCTCCTCTCTTTATTCCTGCTTCCTCCCTCTCTAAAAGTATCCTCTCCTAAAAAGTATCCACACCTCTCTTTATTCCTGCTTCCTCTCCTCTCTAAAAGTATCCCCTCCTCTCTTTATTCCTGCTTCCTCTCCTCTCTAAAAGTATCCCCTCCTCTCTTTATTCCTGCTTCCTCTCCTCTCTAAAAGTATCCACACCTCTCTTTATTCCTGCTTCCTCTCCTCTCTAAAAGTATCCACACCTCTCTTTATTCCTGCTTCCTCTCCTCTCTAAAAGTATCCCCTCCTCTCTTTATTCCTGCTTCCTCTCCTCTCTAAAAGTATCCCCTCCTCTCTTTATTCCTGCTTCCTCTCCTCTCTAAAAGTATCCCCTCCTCTCTTTATTCCTGCTTCCTATCCTCTCTAAAAGTATCCACACCTCTCTGTATTCCCCTCCTCTCTAAAAGTATCCCCTCCTCTTTTATTCCTGCTTCCTCTCCTCTCTAAAAGTATCCCCTCCTCTCTTTCTGCTTCCTTCCTCTCTAAAAGCTTCTTTTATTCTGCTTCCTCTCCTCTCTAAAAGTATCCCCTCTCTTTTATTCCTGCTTCCTCTCCTCTCTAAAAGTATCCCCACCTCTCTTTATTCCTGCTTCCTCTCCTCTCTAAAAGTATCCCCTCCCCTTTATTCCTCTCTCTCTTATCCCCTCTCTTTATTCCTGCTTCCTCTCCTCTCTAAAAGTATCCACACCTCTCTTTATTCCTGCTTCCTTTATTCTCCTCTCTAAAAGTATCCACACCTGCTCTCTCCTCTCTAAAAGTATCCACACCTCTCTTTATTCCTGCTTCCTCTCCTCTCTAAAAGTATCCCCTCCTCTCTTTTAGCTTCCCTCTCTCATTTGATTAATCCCCGCTCCTCCCAGCCTCCTGTGGCGTTGAGAAAACCCATACAGAGTTACTGTCAATGATATGTGACATTTTAGAAACAGAATAGTTCAGAGTGAGTGAAAATAATAAAATAAGTGCATTAAACCAAAGTTGGAAGACAACTGTGAATGTGTTTATCTATTTGTTATTTGTTAATTTACGACTGTAACAGCTAAAGGGGATTCCAATAAAGGAATACAAAATCTGATGTTAGAATTTAATGAGTTCAACCGAGTTCAACTACAACCACACACACACATACACATCAAACACACACACACAAACACACACACACATTCACACACACACACACACCACACACACACACACACACACACACACACACACACACACACACACACACACACACACACACACACACACACACACACACACACACTCATAACAAATACACACACACACTGGCATAACAAATACACCTCACAGGCACAAACACACCACACACACATACACACACACACAGGCACAAACACACCACACACACATACACACACACACAACAAAACACACACACACACATACACACAACACAACACACACACACACACACACACACACACATAACAAATACACACCACACACACAATACACACACACACACACACACACACACATAACAAATACACACACACACACACACAGGCACAAACACACCACACACACATACACACATACACACATACACACACACACACACACAACACACACACACAGGCACAAACACACCTGATATATGATCTAAACTCTGCTGTGGAAGGCAGGAGTGTCATTCATTATTTGAAACAGATGAAATCCAGAAGGAGTGGTCTCAGATCCTTCCTGTCTAAGCAGAAAAATGTACTTTGGAGAGAAGCGGAAAACCAAAATAAACACGAGAGAGAATGGAGAGCTGTCTCTCCCTGCTGTGGTCCATATGTGATTGAAGACTTGTTAGGAAAGGTTTTGACAATGAGGTGTTTGTGTGTGTATGTGTGTGTTTGTGTGTGTGTGTGTATGTGTGTGTGTACGTGTGTGTGTGTGTGTGTGTGTGTGTGTGTGTGTGTGTGTGTGTGTGTGTGTGTGTGTGTGTGTGTGTGTGTGTGTGTGTGTGTGTGTGTGTGTGTGTGTGTGTGTGTGTGTGTGTGTGTGTGTGTGTGTGTGTGTGTGTGTGCGTGCGTGCGTGCGTGCGTGCGTGTGTGTGTGTGTGTTTATGTGTGTATGTGTGTATGTGTGTGTGTGTGTGTGTATGTGTGTGTGTGTGTGTGTGTGTGTGTGTGTGTGTGTGTGCGTGCGTGCGTGCGTGTACGTGTGTGTGTGTGTGTGTGTGTGTGTGTGTGTGTGTGTGTGTGTGTGTGTGTGTGTGTGTGTGTGTGTGTGTGTGCGTGCGTGCGTGCGTGCGTGTGTGTGTGCGTGTGCATGCATGTCATTTTTGTGACATCTGAATAACTGACAGCTCATTATTGTTGTTCCAGGAGGAATGTCTTGACTGACATGAGGACTGGTTTTACTGAAATCTCTCACTCCCCTTTATTTCTCTTGTTCTCTCTATCACGTAGCCAACGTCACTCTTTGGTTCCTGTGCCTGTCCCTCACTCTATCAATCACTTTTCCTGTCTTTTTCTTGTTTCTCTCTCGCTCCCTGTCAGACAAACATCTGGTGAGACTCATTTACATGTGACCTATTTGTGGAGTGTGAGTGTGTGTGTGTATCTATGCACAGACAAACAGTGTGTGTGTGTGTGTGTGTGTGTGTGTGTGTGTGTGTGTGTGTGTGTGTGTGTGTGTGTGTGTGTGTGTGTGTGTGTAGCCTCACCCTATCCCCAACAATAGACTTCTAATTAAACATGTTCATTTCTCTCTTTCCTTCTCTCATCTCCCTCTCGCCTATCGTTTCTCCTCTCCTCTCCCACATGAAGAAATACTACAGTGTTATTATTATTATGGTTATACTATGGCAGGAATTCTGTAGTGTTGTTGTTTTATTATCTTTCTCCTTGAGAAAACCTCGTGGACAAATACTAAAAGGGGATACAAACCTGGTTCAGGGTAACGGTTTAGGTTTAAAGGGAAGGTTTGGGCAAAGGATATGAACCTGATTTAGGGTAACGGTTTAGGTTTAAAGGGAAGGGTTGGGTAGAGGATATGAACCTGATTTAGGGTAACGGTTTAGGTTTAAAGGGAAGGGTTGGGTAGAGGATATGAACCTGATTTAGGGTAACGGTTTAGGTTTAAAGGGAAGGGTTGGGTAGAGGATATGAACCTGATTTAGGGTAACGGTTTAGGTTTAAAGGGAAGGGAAGGGTTGGGTAAAGGATATGAACCTGATATAGGGTAACGGTTTAGGTTTAAAGGGAAGGGTTGGGTAAAGGATATGAACCTGATTCTGGGTAACGGTTTAGGTTTAAAGGGAAGGGTTGGGCAAAGGATATGAACCTGATTTAGGGTAACGGTTTAGGTTTAAAGGGAAGGGTTGGGTAGAGGATATGAACCTGATTTAGGGTAGCGGTTTAGGTTTAAAGGGAAGGGTTGGGTAAAGGATATGAACCTGATTTAGGGTAACGGTTTAGGTTTAAAGGGAAGGGTTGGGAAGAGGATATGAACCTGATTTAGGGTAACGGTTTAGGTTTAAAGGGAAGGGTTGGGTAGAGGATATGAACCTGATTTAGGGTAACGGTTTAGGTTTAAAGGGAAGGGTTGGGTAAAGGATATGAACCTGGTTCAGGGTAACGGTTTAGGTTTAAAGGGAAGGGTTGGGTAAAGGATATGAACCTGATTTAGGGTAACGGTTTAGGTTTAAAGGGAAGGGTTGGGTAGAGGATATGAACCTGATTTAGGGTAACGGTTTAGGTTTAAAGGGAAGGGTTGGGTAGAGGATATGAACCTGATTTAGGGTAACGGTTTAGGTTTAAAGGGAAGGGTTGGGTAGAGGATATGAACCTGGTTCAGGGTAACGGTTTAGGTTTAAAGGGAAGGGTTGGGTAAAGGATATGAACCTGATTTAGGGTAACGGTTTAGGTTTAAAGGGAAGGGTTGGGTAAAGGATATGAACCTGATTTAGGGTAACGGTTTAGGTTTAAAGGGAAGGGTTGGGTTTGGTAAAGGATATGAACCTGGTTCAGGGTAACGGTTTAGGTTTAAAGGGAAGGGTTGGGTAGAGGATATGAACCTGATTTAGGGTAACGGTTTAGGTTTAAAGGGAAGGGTTGGGTAGAGGATATGAACCTGGTTCAGGGTAACGGTTTAGGTTTAAAGGGAAGGTTTGGGCAAAGGATATGAACCTGATTTAGGGTAACGGTTTAGGTTTAAAGGGAAGGGTTGGGTAGAGGATGCGAACCTGGTTCAGGGTAACGGTTTAGGTTTAAAGGGAAGGGTTGGGTAAAGGATATGAACCTGGTTCAAGGTAAGGGTTTAGGTTTAAAGGGAAGGGTTGGGTAGAGGATATGAACCTGATTTAGGGTAACGGTTTAGGTTTAAAGGGAAGGGTTGGGTAAAGGATACAAACCTGGTTCAGGGTAACGGTTTAGGTTTAAAGGGAAGGTTTGGGCAAAGGATATGAACCTGATTTAGGGTAACGGTTTAGGTTTAAAGGGAAGGGTTGGGTAGAGGATGCGAACCTGGTTCAGGGTAACGGTTTAGGTTTAAAGGGAAGGGTTGGGTTGGGTAAAAGATATGAACCTGGTTCAAGGTAAGGGTTTAGGTTTAAAGGGAAGGGTTGGGTTGGGTAAAGGATATGAACCTGATTTAGGGTAACGGTTTAGGTTTAAAGGGAAGGGAAGGGTTGGGTAGAGGATATGAACCTGATTTAGGGTAACGGTTTAGGTTTAAAGGGAAGGGTTGGGTAAAGGATATGAACCTGGTTCAGGGTAACGGTTTAGGTTTAAAGGGAAGGGTTGGGTTGGGCAAAGGATATGAACCTGATTTAGGGTAACGGTTTAGGTTTAAAGG
Organism: Oncorhynchus masou masou; assembly: GCF_036934945.1. Classification (NCBI taxonomy): domain Eukaryota; kingdom Metazoa; phylum Chordata; class Actinopteri; order Salmoniformes; family Salmonidae; genus Oncorhynchus; species Oncorhynchus masou. The sequence goes on from NC_088242.1 coordinate 15,721,228, forward strand.
GAAGGGTTGGGTAGAGGATATGAACCTGATTTAGGGTAAGGGGAATTGGGTTGGGGGAAGGGGTAAATAACTTTATTAAAAATAGAAAGTAGGGAAAGTAAACTTGTTCTTTAGGATATTGGGAGGGGAGTGGTGGTTTTTGACTTTGAAAAGAGGATTAATGGTTGTAGTTATTGTTGATGTTGTTTATGTTCCATTAAGCTCTGGAAAAAAGTGCAATACAATTGTCATTTGTTAAAATGGCAGCTTCTATTGCAGTGCCTAGTGTGTTTTTGTGTACGTGGGGAGTCTGTATGACATCTTGATGGTTTTCTGACATGAGACCTCCCCAAGGTACACCAGGCTGGCGTAGCATATTCACATAGCTGTACGCTGATACACTGATGGCTGTTCCTGGAGAGGCACCTCCTTTTCTTCTTTAGAGTACCCTCACTTGGTACTGGTTCTTCCTTCCCTCGCACTAGGTCTTCCTGGGCTTGACCTTGACCCACCACAGATTGGCCCAGTTCTCCATCTCTGTTCTGCTCTTCTGTAGCTTTTTACCAGCACGGGCAACGTTTTTGGAGGAGGCCCAATAACGGAGATTGTCTCTGAACTGGACCACTTGTCCCTCTCTTGGGTAATAAATATAATAACCTTAGGGAACACAATATATGTTCCGTACTGGAGGTTTCTCACTTACGGGACGCAAAAAGTGGGATATGGGGGAGGAGGATGGGCAGGGTGTATGCAAATAAGTACTGTAGTATTTACTATAGTAAAAAAAATGTTTTTTTTGTGGACTGTAGTGTTTTTGCTGACATTTCTGTAGTACTTACTACAGTGTGTTTTGTGGCTAATACTGTAATATATACTATAATATTCTACAATATACTACAAAATACTATACTAAGTACTACACATGATTGAGGGATACTACAGTGTG